>NC_053155.1:323334802-323391401 GCF_016835505.1 Polypterus senegalus | reverse complement strand
GGGCAAACATCTAAAAAAATTGGTTTGGGTTTTTATTTAAATTTTATATAGAAAAAAAACACATTCAATGGGGTTAATCTAGGATTCTAAACTGAGATAGGACAGTCCAAAACCAATGAAAAGAACTGATTCTTAGGATCATTTCCAAAGGCTTTTTTTTGTCCATTGGGGAAATTTCTTCCCCAAAACCTGATTGTGAGATTGAGTTCAGTCATTCTGAACATTGTATTGGTATTGTTACTAATTATTCCTTAAGGTTTTTAAGTAATTGTCAAAATTACTTATTGTTAAAAAAAAAAATGAAAGTGTTGAAATTTCAAAACTGATGTCATCACCCTGATTGCCCCCAAACAAAATGTTAAATAAAAAGATTGAATAAAATTCATCTAGTTTGGGCCCAGAGAACGGGTTGTTTGGAAGGCCCCTTTATCCACAGCAAGACTACCATGTGATAGTCCGGGAGTAGTGGCTTTAGAATGGACTAAGATTTTTTTAAAAGAAGACCCGGTTTATTCTATAAGAAAAGGGGAAAAAGGGGGCACAGTGAACTCACGGGCCAGAGCTTTCTCAGTCTCCGTGCAAGTCACCAATATGCTAATGAGGCGGGATCTCCCCAAATTAAACACTTTTAAAATCCATTTCCCACCCAAAAAGACATGACAGCCTCAAGAACATCAATAAAAATGATGATTTTCGCATTTTAAGACGCTCCTTTTAAAAAATTTTTCAGCTTAACAGGCGGGGGTATTGAAGGCCTTACCTGCAACAGTTCACCAGTTTTTCCCGGGAGTCTGCTGTTCGCCATGTGCGTCTATGGGTTTTATTAATTAAAGCCCCCCGCTACAACAGGGAAACAGGAACTATTTTAAAAATAACATTGCATTCATATTAAACAAAAATTCCCCAAAATACAAAACAAAAAACATTTCAGTATTAAAAAAAAAAGTTTTTAAAAATGTTCACTAAAATAAAAATAATAAATATCTCCCAAAACAGGCATTTATGTGTTAAAAAGGGTTCCCCTTTAAGGTTCAGTTGGGGTGCTGCCTATGAAACTTAGATTTTCACGATTTTAAAGGGTTTCGTCTTTTTATGTCAAAGTGGGAAGAAGCATCATTTGCAACCCAAAGGGCCTCTCAAATTTTGATTTCATCGTTCTTAAGATTAACAAACCCCGCTGTTGCGGGGAAAGAACACATTTTTAAAAGGGCATAGATTTTCATATGAAATTTCAAAGGGGTTTAGTCCTTTTGACAGGATCTCAAAAAAACAAAGGAAAAATTGAAAAAAAACAGCTACCCTTGCAAAAAATTTTCTATTGATAAGCTGACTGATGAATCTGAACAGATGAGGTTGAAGGATCTGGAAGAAAGAACAAATCCTTCTTTGATGTTTTAGAAAAAAACAAAAAAGGTCTCGCCCTTTTCAGGAAACCACCAGAGCAGTTCAAAGTGTTTTTGTCCCCTGAAATTTTTTAAACTGTTGGGAAAAGACAGTGTGAAAAAAACAACTGAAAAGAAAATGTCTCATAGAAAATACAACAATTTATAGAAAGGACAAGTTTTTCTTCAACTGGTCACAAATCTTCCGAATTTTGCTTCATCAAAGAAGATCAATGTGGAAAGTTGTCTGCTCTTCATTCAGATTAATTAAAAATTGCCATATGGGTGCCCTCAAATGTTTATTTCTAGAAAATTTTATGTGTTTGTTAAAAATATGATAAAAAAAAAACTTTTAAAAGGTCGGAATCTTTTTTTGTTTAAAGGGTACACCTGTGGGGGACCTTTTCTGTATTTGTAGAGAGAGTTCAAAAAGTTGCTCAGATTTAGTTGGACAATATCACAAAACAAGTCAAGAGGAATAAAAGGGTGAAACATGATATTTTTTTTAAATTAGTCAAGTGAAAACAAAAAAAAAGATGAAAATATGCTTCAAAATAGATTAAAAAATTAATTTCAAAGTAATTGAAAAAAATGACTTTTTTAGCTTGTCTTAAATGGATGCAGTCCTTAGAACAAACAATAAACTCCCTGCCACACTGCCTAAATGAGATATAAAGATAAATAAAAAAGAAGGCCTTTTTTTGAGAGAAAGGATACAGGAAACAAATAAATTTTAACCTACCAAAATTTTTCCCGAAACAGAATGTGAGAAAACCCAAACACTAAAAAAAGTGTTCTTGAAGAATCACTAGGGGATAATTTTGCAAAACCTGAATTGTCCATCATACACTGAATCATATGTCACTGTATCTTACAGAATTCTCTTATGGACTTTTATGATAATTATTTAGATTTTTTTTCACTTTCCAGAATCTTTAGAGACTGAATAACTTACAAAAAAAATGTCCTAGTAATTAAAAATTGGGACTCATTTTTTATTACCTTTTCTAAATTTTTGTTGTGAATTTTGAACCATGCAGTGAAAACTTTTTAAATAAGGATCAGTTGATTACATTTGCCTGAAGAAGGGACTGGTTGCCAAAGAAATTGTAATCTTTCAAATTGAAAAAAAGGTGTCATTTTGCTTGACTTCTCACAAAAAAGATCATAAAACCTATCAAAAATTTAACACATTACAACATGGTTTTAGAGCGAAAACCAGATAGGGATTGTTTGCATTTTTGACGCCCAGCCATCAGCCCCAAATTGTAGGAAAAACTCAGCAAAAAATTAAAAGACTTGGACGTTGTTTATAAAAAGATATTGACTATAATTTATTCTCCTCTTTAAAAATGAATTTTGTGGACGCCTGGAAATTTTTTTTATACAAGATGACCCCCATAAAGGTTTTTCCCAAAGTTGTTCTGTCCCAGTGTCCATATAAGCGGGAAATTAGTGCAATTCATCTTTTTAAAAAAGGGGGCCCGAGTTGCCCTTAAAACTTGATATTGTAATCTTTTTTTTTAACCAATAAAGGTGCCATTTTGCTTGATTTCTCAGTACATCCATAATGGCTAAAACAGTACAACACCCTAGTACTTCAAATAAGAAACAAGCAATTAAACTACCAACCCAAAAACAAAACGAAAAAAAAAATACCAACTGTTAAACAAATATGGACTGAATTAAGTCAAGGAAAAAAAAGCAAAAAAGTCCTATCTAATATCTTTGTCTGTCCTGAGTAACACAATTTTTAATTATTTATTCCCAAAAATTTTTTCAAAAACTAAAAAATTATGATACGGTTCAACAAAAAAAAAAAAAACCCCAATAGTTTTCCTGAGAAAGTGTAGGCAAAACAGGGTGCCTATTTAAAAAATGTATGGGTAATATGAAGAAACCCCATTTTCTAAACAAATTCCGGGAATGAAAACTGTGGGTCCGGATGGAAGAGTGAAAATATGTCCAAAGACAGAGACCCAAAAGTTGGGGAATGATAAAAGCCCGGGGGTCTAGTTAGTTTTTATTTAGGGGCTGTTCCCTTTTAAAAAATTTAATTTTAAAACGTTAGAAAATTTTGAAAAAATGGGCCATTCAGCCCAAAATCTTTATCCTTTTTTCCTGACTTTCTAAGATTTATCCCTTTAACAAGTTTCCAATTGGGGTTGTTGGAGAATTAATTTAAAGAAAACTAGCCCCCTTACAGTTGCTTTCTTAATCAAAAGTTCAATCTTTAAAAAAACCCATTTGCAAACTGAAAACCCTTCAGTTTCTCTTTAAGTTTAGACCTCTTAGTCCATTATCAGATGTTGCTCTAGAGGGAAACCCTTTCACTCTTAGCCCTGCAGTATTTGAATTCAGGTTGTTTTGTTACTTCAAATATTGATGTTTATCATTGAATTGATTGAAAATATAACACCAACTATTTTACTCATCCCGATGTATATTGGGGTTTTGGTAAGATGTGTGTTTTGCATTAATTTTTGCACTTTTCAAAAATCTTTGCTTGCAGGTAAATTGTCCTTCCACACCAAAATGCATGAAAAGGGTAAAAAAAAAACGGTCTAACGTCTGAAAAAAAACAGTTGAAAAGGACAGAAACAGTCACTCATAAAAACAGTGACTCTAGTTCTGTAACTTGTCTTTTTTTGTTATGAACATTTTTTTTTGGTTTTTTTTTATCATTTTCACATACGGGACCCCCCATATGGGCCCCGATTTCAGGGGCCACCCATCGGGGATTTTAAATGTAAGCATATCTAAATATATATCATGGTTTTTTGGGGGTTTGGGTTTCAAGGGGAAAGGGGTTTTTTAATTTATGGTAATCCCCTTCAGATGGTTTCCCCCAGTTGATTTCATAAAGGGCGCTTTTGGGCAGATGGCTGAGACGTTACTCAATCAGGCATGTATTAAGTTTTAAAAAAACTCCTCAAGTATACTTTTGTTTATTGCTTTGCATACTTAAAAGCCAAAAACATTTTTGATTTTGATTGTTTGCTTTTTTGTCTCTCCACCTTCTGACATTTTTGCCCTGCGGGGGGGTGGAGCAGAGGCTGTCCACCTTGGCCCTGGGGGGTCCTAATTCCAGTCCGGAGCCACAGTGGGGGGCGGGTTTTTTTGTTCTGACCTGGTTTTAATTAAAAAGCTTTTTCCCAAAAAGCACAACAATTTTGAAATTAAAAACCCCTATGTGGTCATTCTCATATCCTAGATTTTCTTTCCTTTCTATCATGCAAATGATTTGAAGGGTAAAAAGGGCAGAATTCTCAGTCCTTCACTTTTTTTTTTCAGAAAACAAAGGGGTAAATGTTTAAATAAATGGGAAATGTGCCTCTTTTCATTTGATTTATTGATAATAAGGGGCAATTAAAATAGTTTTAAGACAAAAATTAACAATAATTTAATTTTGAGGAACTTCATCTCTGTCTTGTCATGGGGCAAGTTTTAAAATTTTTAAAAAGAAAAAGTTTTTTGTTTTAAAGTCCCCGTCTCACAATCTCCTATTTTCTGTTAAACTGACCCGCGTTTTCAAATTAAAATAAAAGTATGGTTCTTTTCTTGGGGTATTCACCTTTTTTTTCACCATTGAGGAGGATACGTAATATGAATTTTAACGCTGTATGTTTTTTTTTCTTATTTTGTCTAATATATTGGGTTCGGGTTTAAAGGTGACTAAAAGGGGTTATTTCATTCTGAGGGGTCTAATAATTTAAAACTGTATTTAGAAGGTCATAAACAGGTTTTTTTATGCTCTAATGTGAAAATATTTGATTTATAAATAAAGAACTTTTTCGGAAATTCCCTTCTGCAGTCTGGAATATTAACCGTGAAAAACAAGGGTCGAACTATTCTTTTTTTCTTCTGGTTGACAGAATTCTCTTAATTTTCTGACAGATTTTGTGTGTAAACAGCATTCTTTTCCTGGGGGTTACGAGGAAATTTTATGGTGCCTTTTATATATATATATATATATATATATATATATATATATATATATATATTTTTTATATATATTATATTTTTAGGGGTTACCCCCCCGGAGGGATCTTGGATTTTCCTTGTGCCCTGTTTTGGGTAATTTCCCCAGGAGACCCCGTGCCCCCGGGTGGATTAAGGGTTGGGAAAAAAATGATGGATGGAGGATATATATATATATATATATATATATATATATTTTTAAAATTTATTATATATTGTGAATGGGCCCCGGAAAGACAGCGGACATCGTTTCTGCCCCCAACCCCACCCCTTTATTAAATACACTATTTCAACAAACAGCCCCGGCGCAAACACAGTGCCTCCAGCCCCCATCCCCAAAGCCCAGGCCCCCAAGTCACTAAGTCCCTTTTCTACCCCCCCAGCCCTTTTCCCCAGCCCCCTTCTTCCCCCCGACTTCCCCCCCTTTGAATAAAGGGGGGGCCCCTTTAAAAGGAACCCCGGATGGGCCCCAGCTGCCCCCCAGAAACCCCCGCGGACACCCCCATTTTGGGGGAAGCCCCGGGCCGCCCCCGAACCCCGGTGTCCTGTCTTTTCCCCCAGCACCCGGGTTTGGGGGGTTGGCCCAGGGTTGGTCCAGGGCCCGCCGGCGGTGGCCATGGGTCTAAGGGTTGGGCTTGCCCTACCCGCCCCCAACGAAACCGGGGCGGGGGCCCCCTCGGGTCTGGGGGGGTACAACCCCTCCTCCGTCCTCCTGGTCGCCCGGGGGGGCCCAACCACAGGGGACAATATATATATTTTTATATATATATATATATATTATATACAGATGTATATATATATATATATAAAAAACCTTTGGGATAAATTTAATAATAGACGGGTTTAAAATTTTTAGATGATACCAAATTGGGTGGTTGTAGATAACTGGAATCTTTTGAATTATTACAGAGGAACTTGACGCTAAGAATTTTTAGTAGATTAAATTTAATGACAGTAAATATAAAGTATTACACACAGGAAATAAAAATTTTTGAATACACAATGGGGTCTGAAAATGGAAAGGACATTTTAAAGAAGGATTTAGGAGTCTAGTGGACCCAACAATATCAATTTGAACTATTTAGAAAAAAAGAAGGAAAACAGAATGTTGGTTATATAGCATCAAGTGGGAGAAAAGTAAAACGAGCTTCTGCTCCCTTTATAACCAAAGACCTCATCTTGAGATTTTGCAGTTTTAGTCTCCCGTCTACAAAAAGGGCAAGATGTTAGAAAAGGTCCAGAGAAGAAAACTAGGTGATTCAATTTCAGGAGATGAATCATGAAAGATTGATGAGCCTTTTTAATGAATGATTAAAGTGTTTAAATTTTTGAAGGAATTGTGACAAAACTTTTCTATAAATTGAATTTAAAAAAAACAGTTGATATTTGTTAAGGGGAAACTTAAACATTAGGAAGTTTTCTTTACCGAGAACCATACTACCAAAATATGGAATAAAAACAATTAGTGTGGTAGACAGAAGGGATTTGGGGGCTGAAAACCACTTAATGTTATTTTAGGGGGTTTGGGAGGGGTGTTAGGGAGAAGGCCTTTTTGACTAGATTTTGGGAACATTCCGGACTGCCATATTCGTGACTTTATTGCACAACGATATTTAAGATAAAAACATCAATTTTTGGATGCTTTTAAAACAAATAACTCCTGTTTTGGTATTTAATTAGGAAAAATTTTAAGACCTCGTTTTGCTTTGTTTTTTATAAGATCAATGACTCACAATTTTTTAATTTGCCCGGGGTTTTTCCCCCCAGTTCTGACCATTCCTACAATGGGAGTCATTTATTAATCCTTTTCAGTCAGTCAATTTCTTTTATCCATTTTTTTTTTTTTTATGTTTTGGGGTTAACTAATTAAAAGTTGGAATATAAGACTTTGAGATTGTCTATTAAATGAGTTCTTAGTCTGCTATGTTCAGATGTTTTTTTTTTTGAAAATAAAAAAACAATGGTGAGGAATAAAAATGACAGCAGTGAGGGGTTAAAATTTTTTGGGTAGGGAGCCCGCCAGGGAATGTGTGTTTTTTTCATCTTATTCCATTTTCTTTTAAAAACTTAATTTGTTCTAAAAACCCCTTGTTGTCCTTTTACTTTGGCTTAGGAAACTATCAAATTGTATAAATGCAATTGAACGAATAAATGTTTTTTCAAAAAAAAATAAAATAAAAAGAAGAACATATTCTTCAGCCTTTGAAAAATTTAAATTTCATCAGTTCACCGATTATTTAAAACCCTTTTTTGAAAAACCCTTCAAATTTTTTTTCAGATATATGTTAAAGGGTTGAAGTTACAGTTAGAAAAAGGGAAAGTTATTGACTATATTTAGGCCTTTTTTTTCAAATGCCTATCAGATTTACTTTTGAAACACTGTGTTGCTACCAAACAAAGTTTTACAGCAGAGATAATAAAATAATAATAATAGTAATGATAATAATAGTAATAATAAAAAATTACATTTATATAGAACTTTCTTGCTAATTACGATGACAGAGAGAAAACCACTTAACCATCACCATTTGTTGTAGCACACACCTGTATTATGTGACGGCACCATTTTGTGCCACTGTGCTTCATTAGCTATTAAATGGTGATGGAAGAGAGAAATACCGAATTACAGACAGGGATAATTAGGGCCAGTATGGATGGGACTATGATGGGAATTAGCCTAGACATTAGGATACATTCTAATCTTTACAAAAAGATGCTCACAGAGAGACAGAATATTTAAGAACATATTCAAAGAACTGAAATACCTAAATACAAAAAATAAATAAATCTAACATTTTACCCAAAATTGCAAAAAACAAAACTCATGACAAATAATAATTCAAAATAGCATTAAGGCAAAAAAGAAACATAAGGCAGAGAACAAATTTGTAACTATAATATAACAAGGACAGTAATAAGATAATTCCTACATTTATATAGTGCTTTTCTCACTACTCAAAACGTTTTTATAGTGGGGAAAACCTCAACCACCACTAATGGTATCCATCAGGATGATGGATGGAAGCTATTTTTGCAGCAGTATTATCACAAAATTGCTATTAGGTGGTGAAGTGGGACGGAGAGATAGCCAGTTAGGACAGGGATGAGTAGGGACCCAGGATAACTAGGCCGTGGAGGGCAAATTAGCCTGGATATTGGATACACCCCGCCTTTATGAAAGAAACCGACAGAGAGTCAGGGCCTTGGTTTTACATCTCATCTGGGAAAGGGTGGTGCCATTTTTACACACAGTGTCCCGCCCAAAGCACTGGGGCATTGGGATTCCCCATTCAGACCACAGGGTAAGCACCTGCTGCCTCACCAAGACATCTTTCAACAGCAACCCAAGTTTTTCTTAGATGGTTCCATCCAAGTACGCCAGAACCAAACATCCTTAGCTTCCTGTTCTGAAGCACATGGTTTGCTCACTTACAAGTGATGGAAATAGAGGCAACATTGTTTAATGTCACCTTTAGCAATAATAATAAAATAATAACAGGATTTTATTTTTATAGCACATTTCCCAGGTTATTTAAACATTTTAAAGCTAGAATAAATGTTGAAAATTATGATATTGAGACTGAAAATTGATGGGGTTTACCCAATAAGTAAACCCAACAGAGCTGTCAAAATCCTTTTTCTAATTCTGGGGAGCAGTGTTCAGACTCTGACGGGAATGGGTTTTAAAAAAGAAAGATCCCCTTAATAAACATTGTAATAAAAAAAAACCCCTTTTCGGCTAAGGGAACTCCTTGTCTATTGGGACGGTGCTTTTTCAATTAATTTTGTGAAAACCCTCTCTTTGAAAATTTGCTAATATTTATTGATTCAAGTCTAAAGTAAAATAATAAATTATAAAATTAGAAGCCATTTTCGGGGCGAAAACTTTTACCTTCACTGGAGAAAAAACATAAACAGGTAGATGACATAATTTTGAACTGTTATGATCACAGAATGTGCTCTACTGGTTTTTACTTTTTTTTACTTCTTTTTTTTACCATGTGTTAATAAAAAAAATTAAGACAATTTCGTTCAGTGCTTTGGTCAAATAAAATGATGATTGTCTTCCCATTTTGATCTTAAGTTTTTCAGATGGAGTCAGGACTATTTGTGAATAGTTCAAGCAGAAAGTCAGTCATTTTCTGGGGCCCAAATTAACCCTTCAATGAGTTGCGGTATTATGCTGATTGCTTTTGAGTCATTCCGATATTTGCGTTATGTTATGGCATTAAATGTTTCAAATAAACAATTTTGGAAAACTAAATAAATATCTGCATTCATTTCAACAGTAATGTTTTTTATCTGAAAACAAAACAGAAAAAAAACATTTTCCCTTTTTAATTTTAAATGCCTAAACAGAAGATCCATCACTATACATCCTGTTCAAGCAATATTTAAATATAAACTGTTGTAGTGGTTTTTTTTTAAACAATCTAAAGTTATATTTTTTCAAATTCACAAAAAGCTGTTTTAATTTTATGTTTTTTTCCCTTTTTAAAAGGCCCCTTTTTAAGTGGATCTATGACTGTCCCTTGTAATTTCTTTTTGGCAGATTTGTGCTGTTCTCTCATTCCGGCCCCGGGGATCAAACCCCACAGATTATTTGTTGGAGTCTGATGTTTTTTTTCTTTTGTTTTTTTTCTTTTCCCCTCAGTTTTTTTGGAAAACCAGGTGTCTTAGGCTTGGGTTGTAGGGGTTAATTAAATTGTGCCACTCCAAATTAATATCAGATTCGGCCTGATTCTACTAGAATAGGCCTTTTCTTCTTCTTTGACTCCCCCCATTGCAGGTTCCATGGATCATTTTTTTCCCATTTTCCCTGTCCTTGCATTTTTCCCCGACCCCCCACACCTGCATGTCCTCCCCCACCACATCAAAAAACCCTTTCTCGTGGCCTTCCCTTTTTCCTTTTCCCTGGCAGCTCTATCTTTAACATCCTTTTCCCAATATACTCAACATCTCCTCTGCATGCCCAAACCAAATGCACCGCCTCTCTGACTTGTCTTCAAACCACCCAACCTGAGCTGCCCCTTTAATGTATTTTTTTTTTGGGTTTCCCCACAAACCTAATATTGGATAGGAAGGCCATAAACACAGTAAAAAAGAACCCCGACCAATATAGCTCCAGATCAAGAATAAACCCCCAATCCAAAACTGAGGGGGGCCCCCGCCTTTTTCCCCTTTTTTAAATTTTTTTTATTTTTTTTCAATTTGTTTTGGGCTGAAACTTTTCCCTCAATTTTTTTCCCCCTTTTTTGTCTTTTACCCAAGGAAAATTTTTTTTTGTAAAAACCCCTTTTAAAGGCAGCAAGCTTGCACGGGCAAAACAAAAGGGCACAAAAAAAATTATAATTTTTTTTTTGGCCCAAAAAACTTTGTAATTTTTTTGACAGGAAAAACCAATTTCGGAAATTTGGTAAACACTTTTAAAAAATTGCCTTTTTGATGATTTTATTTCTTGTTTTCAATTGGGGGAAAATTTTAAAAAACTGAAAAGGGGATAAGCCCCACAGTTAAGTTTGGGGGTAAATTTGGGGGTACCGGGAAATTTGGGCCCATTTCACCAACTGAGACTTTAAAATGCCAACCAACCTAAAAGGAATTTGTCCACCAAAACGCAGGTAATTTTTGACGCTCTTAGTAAGATAAAAACCCCAAAAAGAAAAATCATCTCAACGGGTTTTTGAAAATGTGAATCCTGACCTTTCCCCATTCCAACTAACCTTAAAGCACCTTTTTTGGGGTGCAATTTGCTATTATTAGGAAATTCCCAAAAATTTTTGTGCTTTAATCCCAAAGGGACAAAAATATCGTGTTTCAGCACCTTGAATCACGGGCAAAAATTCCCATTCTCAAAATTTAAAGCAGGTTTGAGAACCCCGAAGATGCACCAGAGGCACGAAAATTTGCAAAAAGTTTTATTTTTCTTCATATGGGTGTTTCCCCTGCCCCTTTACCATAAAAATCACACCAAAGAAAAACCCCAAAAACATTTTTTTCCTCCCCCCCGGGAAGCTTCCCCTTGGTTTTTTTCCCCCCAAAGGATGGGGGCTTTTTGTCCCCGAGGGAGTGAAATTAACCAAAAACCCCCCCTTTTGGGGTTCACTCCCCCAAGGGGAAGCCGCCTCCTCCTGGTACCCCAAAGGCTGAGCCTAAGCCCCACGCCCGGCCCCGGGGTAACCCCAGGGGGGCTCCCACTTTTGGGGGTTATTTAATCCCAATTTTGCCTCCCGATCCAGGCAAAGGGCGCCCGGGGCCCCACTCCCTCCCAGGGTCCAAAACCCTCTAGAAGGTGGCCCCAATAAAGGGCCGTGAGTGTACTTGTAATCAAAATATATGGAATATAATTTTTGACTTTTTTTTCCCTCTTTTTACAGTTTCTTGCTATTATGTTTTGCCCTTTTTTTAACGGGATTATCTTCGATTTATTATTCAATTTTAAAATTATTTTTTAAAGCCTTATATGTGTAAAGGGTTTGCTTTTATTTTTTGTGTTATAATATTCTTTCTATTTTCTAACAGAGTTTTTATTTTGATTCAAAACCGTCCTTTGCCTTTGATAACGAAGGGGATTATCATGTTTTTGGTTGATGACGGTTTTAAAATGTGAGTTGGGGGACACTGCAAACTAGTGGGGGGAGACCCAAAATTATTTTGACCCTTTTGATCTCTCATTTTTAAAATTTTTTAAAATTTTCAAGTGTGAGTGCCGCGGGGCTCAAGACCAGAAGGGGAAAAGGTGTCTGGTCACCCCCAAGGTAATCTGACTTGACACCATTTAAATATACATCGCCACCCAGTTTTTTAATCTGGGAACCCTGAATTTTCCAGTAATAGCACAGGTTTTTTTAAAATTTGGGGGGGATAAACACACAAAAAGAAAAACAGTAATTTGGAAATCCAACATCTTCTATTACACCAACAATAATAAGTACATTAAAAAAATAAATGAAATAAAACCCAAAACTAAAATTGGTTCAAAAATTCCCCTTTTAAAAAGGAAAGCAAATCCACACTCTAAAATCCGTTAAAAAAAATTAAGGGTACAACCTTTTGTGGTGCAAAATCTGTTTTGATTTTTACTAACACTTATTGTTCAACTTCCCGGATGCATCTTTTCACCGACACTTATTTCCCAAAGAAGTTGCAAATTGATGAATTCCCGCGCCTTCATCGTCCCTTTTTTTTCCCCCTGGGCCCCTTTTGTTGTTGACCCACACGCCTTACTCCCCCCAGCTTTGCTTGGTTTTTTTAAACCCTCCTCCCGACCCACAACCCGGGTCCCCCGTGGAGCTTTCCCTTCCCCCTGGGAAATGTTGCCGCCTTTGGGCCCCACGGCCAGCCACTACCCTTTCAGCCTCGACCCTTGCTCTTTTGAGTCTTGGCAGGGTTTTCAGTGGACTGTCCCCTTTGCCTCCCGGAATCTTTAAAACTCCTTCAGTCCCAAATTTCAGTTTTGACTCAGTTAAACAATGGCAATCTAAATTTCCCGGGTTTAAAAATAATGAACACACAAGTTAAAAAATGTATTGTTACCAACCATTAATGAGTACTGATTGTGTTTAGAAACCAAAACAAACATTTCCCGTCAGGTAAATACAGACATCCCAGTAAAAAATCCTGTGAAACCCTCACAATAATGGTTTTAAAAAAGGGGAAAATTGAAAAAAATCCTTCTGCAAGCAATATGAATTTTTTCCATTCAAATTATTTTAACTTTCCCGCACATTTGTTTTTAAAAACCCCTCTGTTTAAAAATACCCGAATGTGTGTGATGGGGAATTCGAAAAGCAGCATTCAAAACATTTTACAATTAAACCCACAGTAAGTTGCCAAAATAGTATTAAATGTTGAAAATGTGAATTAATAAGATTACTGGCAAGAAAAAGAACAATGTATGATGTGATAATAGTGTGGGTTTTCATTTTGTGATTTACAGCTTTGGGGTTTTTCATATTTTAATGATTTTAAAAAAAGGTTTTTTAAAGGGTTGGTAGCTGACAGCGGCCCTTCAAGGGGATGATAAAATTGGAACAATGCCAGAAATACATTTTTGTATTTAAAGTTTCAGATGTGTTTTGGAATTTTCAAAAACATCTCCCCAAAACAAACAATGTGAATGAAAAGAGGGGGGATATGCAAAACAGAGAAGGTTTAACTTTTAAAGTTAAAGGGGGAGAGGAGACTGGGCTCATGGTCACAAAAAAATTGTTTTGGGGGAAAAATCATTTATTTACTATTGATAAATGGGTGTTTTTAGACTATCATTTAACCCATTGGTTTGAAACTGAACAAAAAAAAATGCCAAATAATTTTTAGTACTGGAGGGTATAAAAAGGCATTTTTCCTGTCAGCATGGGGGCTCCTCTGGTTCTCCATTTTTTCTGCCATAATAAAACAGGCTGGTTAGGGTTTTTAGAAATCTAAAATGGCCCCGTGTAAAAGGGAGGGGGGTTTGTGTAAAAGGGGTTCTGTGATTGACCGCCTTGTCCAGGATTGTGTTAATGCTGTCCACTAAAAAAAGACTTGGCCCCCCTTTACCCCCATTTTTCAGTAAGAGGTTTTGGGGGGAGTTTGATTTTAACAGCACAAAAAATCACTGAATTTTCTTAATTCAATATTCATCAAAAATAAATTTTTCATTTTAATGCTTTTTTTACGAACTCCAAAATGCATTTTTTTATGGGTGTAATTCAAGGTTTAATTGAAAACCCGCCCCATTGGGACTGATTTTTTCTTGCTCAGAGGAGGATATACTTTGATACTTCACTAATTATATAAATAATTGATGTAAAAATGTGACTAAAAAATTTAATTTTTGTTAATCAAATGAGAGGATTAACCAATAATTTACAGTTTGAAAGATGGAAAAGATTTTAGTTTTGCACAAACCTGTTGTTAAAATTTAAACGAGTTTCAAATTGTTGAAATTCCCGTTATTTTGACAGTACAATGGCATCCTTATGTGTAGAAAAATAAGAACAGACCATGACAAAATTTTTCTTCTCAAAGCTTTTCCAATTTCAAATGGGGTTACTTTTATGGGGCCTGCCATTCACTTTTATGAACAAGAAATGTTTAAAATTTTGAATAAACAGAAAACATTAAATAAAATATCAGATAATAATAAAAAATATGCAGTTATTAGTAGAATTAATGTTGAGATGCCCTTTTGACCTGTGATAAAAAAATCCTTTAATCAGGTGATGCTGTAAAATCTTTTGTTCATGAAGGAAAAACCATCCATCCCTCTATTTTTCCCAATACCATCCAGGAAAGAGACAAGGGGAGCTGATGCCTTTTCCCCGCAAGTGGTGGGGCCCTAAGCAAGAACAAAATTGGGAACTGTCCATGCCCTCGCAGAGTGAACACACACACAACAGCAATAGCAATTACCTAAACTGCATCTTTGGAAAACGGAGAACATGGAGGTAACCCACACAGACAAGGAAGAAATGCAAACTAAAAGGAAAACTCAGGGGTAAACCTGGCCTAAGCGGTAGCAACACTCCACTGACCACCCAGGGAAAAAAAATATTGAATTATATTTAAAAATTAGCCTTTTCATTATATAGGGAAAAATTGAAACCAGGCATAAGGTTTAGACCCTGATGGAAATCCCAACAAAAAAGACACTGAAACGGTTCAGAATAATTCCCAAAGGGGCAGGTTACTAGTTTGGTTAGATAAAGGGTAATACATATTTTTTAAATGCACATTATGAGATAACATTATAAATTTTTGTTTTCATAAAATTACAGAATGCTTTAAAGTTACTGTTTGCCCGACTCACTATTCAACTTGTCTTTAAATTTTATTATGCATGATGTTTAAATTTTTTGGGGGTTTTTCTTTTTTTTATTCCCCCTAGAAAAACCTTTTTTTGTTGGGTAATTTTAAATATTTTTTGCAGGAAATGACGTTTATGATAAAGAGAAACCAATATGTGTCTTCACCATTAAAAAAGCAATTATGCTTGCCACATCATCTTTTCCCCCGGGTTTACCCCCCAAAGGTTGAGGGGGCAAAATCACCTTTTTCACAAAAAGTTCAAACAATCAAATTGGTAATAGGCATGTGGGTGTGGTTTTTTGTTAATTCGAGGATGCTGATCAGTTTTAAAGTATAGATGATTTTTTACCAGTGGTCCTAGCCACTAATGCCACTACCAGAAGGTTAAAATAAAAATTTTTAAAAATAAGGAGGGGGGTATCATTTGACATTCCGTCCTTGTTTAGGTATGATGTTATTTTTTTTTAAATTTTTTAACCCATACAAATCAATCGTTTTAAAAAAAGAAAATTGATTTAAAGGACAAACATCTCACCCCGAGAGGGAAGGTAACAGGAAATTTAAGGTTGTAAACATCCCAAAATTAATAAATTTCTGTGTTTTTATGGCTTTTTTAAAAATTTTACTGATTAAATCCTGCCATTTTTTAAAAAAGTCTGGGGGATCATCTAACTAGTTTTGTTTTTTTTCCACTTTCAAATAGTATAACTATAAGTTTTGGTCTATAATGATTATAAGGTAACTTCTTATCCTTTTTTTATTTATTAAAGGATTGAAAGGGGATTACTTTCACCTCCGAACTTGAATTCCCGTTTTGAAGTTAGGTTGCATACAGTTTAAGGTTTAATTTTCCCAAAACTCTTTGGTTACTTCAGTTTCTAAATAACATTCACTCAGCTTCTTTTAAACTGCTTTGATTTCAGGTAGTAGTCCAGTATCCAATGGCGCCCGTAAACAAGGATCCCAGTTGGTTCTTACTACTAAGTCACAGGGGATACTTTTTGGGATGCCAGGATGGTGAGAGGCTCCAGGTCAGGGTTCACGAGGTGGACAGGACTCCCTTTTACTATTTAAACCCACCAACAGCGCCATGAAGTTCCTTCTGATATTAGCCACTCTATTTGTAATGATATCTTTTTTTATATGGGGATGATAAAACATGAATGCATGCTTAAAAAGAAATTTTGTGCAGAAGAAACCCCTGAATTATATATATATTTTTTATATATATATATATATATATATATATATAGTGGTCATGGTAGAAAAAAGGTCCAAAAAAGAAAATACTGGGGCACCAATCTGGTCGCCTTTGAATAAGCAGGGTTCAGCAAAAAAAAATGGTCAAGTCCAGAAAAACAAAAAGTAGGGTTTCAAATGTTTTTGCCTTTTAACCTTTAAGTTGCAGTTGGGTAGCTCTGCCCTTTTGTGTTTTTTTTTGTAACTGAGTAGCCTCCTTATGGGAACCACGGGGTTGGGGGAATAAAAGGGGGGAGCGTTCCCTTTCACTGGGGCTTTTTGGCAGAGCAGAAATAAGGTTTAGAAAGCGCCCCTCGCCAGGGTGGAAGTACATACCTCAGAAGAGCCAAAGGAAGTTCTACAGATGGATGATGATTTTACACACACACATATGTATATGTATTTTATATATGTGTGTGTTAACCCGACTACACCTGAGTTAAGTTTGATTCAAAACATGGGCTTTATTATAAAAAAAAAAAAAAATTTTACCTTAAAACCAAAAAAAGTAATTTTTTAAAAAAACCCGAATTCGATAGGTACCGGATGGGATTGTAAATCAAATTACCCCTATTAATTTTTCGGAAAAAATACTTTTTCATTTCACATTCATTGCAACAAACTGAATGAATCATTTTTCCAAAAAGCCCAAAAAATTTCCCCACTTTTTGAAACCCCGGTGGTCTTCAACCCATGCTTTCTGGTTTATGGAATTCTGTTTAAAAAAGGGAAAACAATTTCCACACCCATCCTATTTTTCAAAAAAAGGGCAGGATGGCTTTAAAGGAAAATTTAAAGCACGGGGTATAAATGTATTTTGAAAGAAAAAAAAAAATGGAAAACTGTAACTCATTCATAAAAAAAAAATGTACTGAATTTGATCTTACTATATATCAAGGTAAAGATTTACTACTGTTACTTGAATCTCAGAGCTACTGACAGCACTTAGGCCAGTGGTCTTTACTTTGGTGTCACCCTAAGTGTCTGCTATTTTAAATGGCCATTACCTTATCCTGCAGTTGCTCCATCCTGGGTATGACATTAACCTGCATCCAGCCTAAAGCAGGTCCCCCAACTTGCAGGCAAACGTGGGATTGAGCAAATTGGCACCCAGCAACGTAAAAAACTGACATTGTACCACTCCATTGAACTAGTGTGGTGCTGAGGTGACACCGTGCACGCCACACCGGGTCCAAAAATTGGGATTAAGGTGGTTCATCATGTGGTGGGTGCTAACACACTGTATCAGTGCATGCTCCATCCTCCTCTTCATTACATCTTCATATTCGCCTACGTTGGCTGTTGTTTTGTCCAGGTTTAAATCACCTGTAGCTCGAAAATCGTTTCACCTACTGACTTGAAATTTGGTACACATATACTATGTGACCCTACTATCAGCTTTTGGGTGATGTTTTTTATTACTCTTTTATTTTTTTTTATTTTATTGTTCAATCAACTGATGGGCAAAAATGCGAGGCGTCGTTCTCATTCCTACCACCTTTGCTAATCATTCTTGAGGCAGTTTGAAGATTTGCAAGCTTAAGGGAAAAATTAAAAAACGTTCAAGTAATGCAACACAAAAATGAACTTAATCAGTTTTAATGCGAAAAGATGCCGCAAAAGAAGAGAAGCGCGGGCAGCTAGGTGGAGAAAAAGAGCTGCTCAGGCATCAACCTCTGGGGGCAAAAAATGCTAAACAGAGAAAGAGTCTGAAAACTAGGAATGCTCAAGTCATGATTCACTGCCGTTATCGTGCAGTACGCTGTTACTGGTTTTAATATGATACTGATCCACTCAAACATTCTGCATCCCATACTAAAAAAGGAGTGTATTCTAGTTTCAGACATGTCGTTCATTTTCTTCCAGTCCACAGCTAGCTGACCAAGGAATGGTCATGGAGGGGGTTTAGCCCCAGGGCATAAAACCCGACAACAGACAGCAATGTGCTAATAGTCTTGTAAAGAAGGTTTTCTTTTATTTAAAAATATATAAGCTGTAAGTACTGAAGATTCATTTTCTGTATGAATAAATATAGACTAAACATTTATACCCAAAAAAAACTGATTCCTTATTTTCGTCAAAAGAAAAGACTCTTGGATTTAAGTAAACATGTCTAATTAACTTTGTTTTGATGGTTCAGGTAGCAGCCCTAATAACTTCTAGCTTTTGAAACAATGCCGGGGTGGGTTTTTCCAAAAAATCCACTGCAGAAAATTTGCCTTCCACAGATGAGTTTGTGTAAATGTGAAGAGAATTTTGGCAGATGTGTACTGTAAATATATATGCTAAAAATTTCATAGTCTGATTGCAGTGTCTTGTTAGCTTGAATGTTTTGCTGATGTGAGATGTCACTCTGAAATCCAGCATTTGTAGCACAGCCCGGTCAAACTAGAATAGTTAAACATTTGCACTAAAAATTTTTAAAAGGGAGTCTAAAATAATACTAACTGGCTTCAATTAAAAAGCAGAGCTGAAATGATTTTAAATTGTCATGAAGCTCACTCCCACACATGGCATAAATGCCACTTTGCATGAGGGTTACTTTGACAGAATAAGAGCTACTGAGATGAAACAATTTTTAAAACATTAAAAGAAAATCCCGCAGTGAAAATTTTAAAAGAAAATGATTTTTTGGGTTTCCCGAAACTGTTAATTATTAAAGGGAAAAATGAACTCAGATACTAAAAAGAAAAAATAGTTTGTTTGGGCAAACATAAATAGGCAAAGGAAAGGGCAAGCAAGGCAGAACAAGTTTTGTGAGGATTGGATTAAGAAAATTCCTTCTCATTAAAATGACTGAACAGACAAATAAAAAAGAAAAAGATTATGAATGAAAAGGAAATTGATATCCATTTGGGATTTTTTTTTTTTATTTTTTCAAATAAATTTGGGTTCAATCGTTGTCACAATATATTCTAGTACAGAAGCAGATGTTTGTTGCTGGTCAAGCAGGGGGGGAACATTCAGAATAATACAGTATGTGGAGGACACAGCAGACTCGTAACTAAGCAAAACAATGACAATTAAAAAATAAAGCAATATATAATATCGCAGGGTGCAAGTATGGCGAGTCCAGATATCAGAGTACTGGTAGTTGGGTGGGGAAAAAGGAACGCTACTGGAGAACCTGGCATAACTTCTGCCCCTGCCTTTGGCTCTGCCCTTCTTTACTAGCCAAATGTTGTCCTTTTACCAGGAGATTGGGAGGGAAAATGACAAGCTCCTGCATCTCTGATGTTTCAGCCTTGTGACCGATTAGTGCCACAGCTTATTTTTTATTTTTATTTTTTGGCTTAAAAGCTATCAGATAAACTGGGTCTCCAATGGAGCTCTGTTCTTCTTATGTATTTTGTCCTTCTTTTACAATATGTAACACTTCTAATTATTCTTTTATAGTAAACTCAAGCCCTTTTTCCAAGCCCAATACAAAAATCGCAAGGGCAGGATATGATACAACAGTTCAAGAGACTTGTATTGGTGGCATTTGGTGCCCAGGCAGGATAACTAGTTTGTTAGGTCATGCTGTAAAGTGAGCAGAACCAGTGGCTTAGCCACCAAACCAGTCTACCTACACAGCCTTTTTTAAGAG
The DNA here is from genome assembly GCF_016835505.1 of Polypterus senegalus. Classification (NCBI taxonomy): domain Eukaryota; kingdom Metazoa; phylum Chordata; class Cladistia; order Polypteriformes; family Polypteridae; genus Polypterus; species Polypterus senegalus. The sequence continues at coordinate 323,371,418 of NC_053155.1, read as the reverse complement.
CAACTAGAGATTTATTACAGAACAATAAATAACTGATTTAAATAATTGAGCAAACAAATTTTTTAAAAAAGTTTTGACCGGGTTAACCAGATGATTTTTGGGTGTTGAAATCGGCTGATAAAAGATAAATTTCGGCGCATCCCCCCCTTTTTACAAAGATTAAAAAAAATAACCCGGGGTAAAAAAAAAAAAACACAAAAACGCAACTAAAAAAAGGGGGCATCTCAATCAATCTGCAGTCATGTTAGGTAAAAGGGGAGTTTTTTGCTCTAATTACTTGGGTAAGGTGTGTCTCTTTCGGGGTGGCCCGTTTTAGGGCCCCGGGGCCCAAAAAGGGGGTGGATGCTTTTTGCCCCCTGGGAAAATTTTTGGGGGTCAATCGAAACCCCCGTTTGGGGGGACTTTTTCCCAGCCTGTCCCAACGGAAAGGAGGTGTTTATTTTGGGCACTTCCATCTGTTTTATGGGGCCCAAAAAAAACACTTTGAAAAGTTTATATTGCAACTTCATTATTTTTGTTACCCCCTTGGCCCCCCCAAACCCGGGCCGGAAAAAATTCCCCAAATTTAAAAAAGGTCCTAGGTCAAAAAAAGGTTTGGGGGTTTTTTAACCCAAAGCTAGCAAAATAGTAAAAAAAAACATCTTTGAGAGTTTTTAAAGGAAAAGGGCCCCAAATGAGGAAAGAAGAACCTTATTCCAAGAAAAAAAAAGCCAAATAGACAATATCAATTTACTTAAAATTTTTATCTCGGTGATTCCCCACGCACCAACCCCCCTTGATTATATGTTTACAAAAGAGTCTTAAGCCTTTAAAACGCTTCAGCACCAGAGGAACATCCGATTAAAGAGTTTTTCAATTTTTTTAAAGGAGAAAACTGAACAAGATGGACAAAAAACTGCTAATTACCACCTCAACAAATTTACTGGAGCTTAACCTAGTGGCTAACCGTTTTAAGTTAAAAAATCTTTTCATAGGGGAAATTGATCCGCCTCTAAAGGAATTTGGGGAATGCTAGGAGGGCTGTTTAAAAAAAATAAAGGGGGTTCCCTTTTTCGAACACCGCACTAAAAATTTATAAAACATGAAAATTGTTGGGTTAATGTCACCGATGAATTGGGTTTTATGGTTCTGATATTGACAACAAGGCAATACTATTGTTTAATTTGATATATATCAGGAGGATGCATGAGGACGTTATGTCATGTCACTGCCAAGCACCACCATAAAACTATTCAAATTTTTAAAAAGATTACTTTCAAAAAGCTGGATTTTCTTTTGTGCCAGATATGCACGGAGAGCTTTCCCACTGGAGGATTTTTTTAATTGTTTTAAAGGGGGGTTGACATAATGTGAGCCCACCTTGTCACACAGGAAATTTTGGCTTGCCAAAATGTTACCTGAACTTAACATCTTTGGGGAAAGTCATTAAAATCATTAACTACATCAAACAAATCCCTAAACTCGAAGGCATTGATAAAAAAACGCCTTACACAAAAGAAAGATGGCTATCAAAAGGGGAGATAAAAGATTTTTGAGTTGAGAGCCACTGCAGAGATTTCTTTAAAAAAAAACCCAAAACCCCGCAAATATTTCACTGAATGAACGGGGGTAAAACCCCATTTCAAATTTATTCAATCTGCTTAATAACCAATCTGTCACTTCGGGGAAAAATGACAACTGTTTTTGTTTGGGAGACAAAGTAGCGATTTAACGAAATTGGGGGGACAAGTGAAAAAGAGATATTTGACATGTTTCAAACATTAGCAGGGGTTAAGAAATTGGCCCCAAATTTAAAAAATTTTAAGCTCAGCCAAAACACCTGTCTCGTTTTTTTAAAAGAGTTTGACGGGACTTTCAACACAAAAGACTCCGAACCAAAAAAATGGAAAATGACCCATTTAGGGAAAAAACATGGGAAATTAGCCTGTCTTTCAAGAAGAAAAACAATGATAGAGATTAAATGACAGTGGCCAAAAGTATGTTTTTTAAAAAACCTCTGCGCCCTGGATTAAAGATCAAGGCAGAATTTAGAATTGCCAAAAAAAATGAATCCTTTCTTCCGTTTAAAAACCTATCTTTGTGAGCGGGATTTTCTTGTGACAGCACCAAAATCAAATTATGGAGTAGACTAGACAAAGTAACACACTGGTGAGCATTGTCTCCCATTACCCCAGATGGGACCGGCTCATAAGAAACAAGCTAGGGCTCCACTAATTCCAAGGGATGGTGGTTGTTTTTTTACACACTTTTTTTTTAGTTGTTTCTATCCCGGGTCTGTGAAAATATTGTTTCACATGAAACTGGTTCATGGTGCAAAAGGTTGGGACTGTTGCAACAGCACACCCCTTAGTGTGTTTTTCCCGTACAGTGATCCCTGCTATATTGCACTTACTTTTGCCTCTTCTGGATTTTAAATGAATATATAAATATATTTCACGGTTTTTTCCTGGTCGGATTTCTGGACAGTGGTCTTTAATTTATGGTACATGCATCCTAAGTTTTTGCCCAGTTGATTTCTACAAGGGACGCTTATTGGCAGATGGCTGAGAAGCTACCCAATCAGAGCCGAAAATAAAACTCCCAATAATCCCGGATAGCTTCCGCAGGTTAGCACACTCAAAGCTCTAACAGCCGTATTGATTTTTGATTGTTTGCTTTTCTCGTTTTCTCCTCTCTCTGAATTCTCTGCTCCTGCGGAGGGGTGTGAGCAGAGGGCGTTTGCCACCAGAAGATACGGACGCCTGAAAAATGCTGAAAGACTACCTTCCCCATTGATCCCTTCATTGCGGCTTTATCATGGTGCTTCATACTTAAAAGCCCAACAGCCCCATTGATTTTTTATTGTTTCATTCTCTCTCTCTGGCGTTCTGCTCCTGCGGGACTCCTTTGAAAAAAGATATGTTTCTTTTAATTGTGAGAAAGAACAGTCATCTCTCGTCTAGAACAGTTTAACATTTGACTAAAGGGTGTTATTTATGTCTAGAGGACTCTAATAATGTTAAAAAACGTATTTAGAAGGTCGAAACAGGTTTTCTATGCTCTTAACTCAAAATATTAGATTTATAAAGAATACTACTGTGGAAATTCATTTATCTTTTAAAGCGGATTAACTGCTAGCGAGGGTTTACTGTATAACTGTGCAGAGAATATTTATAAACAGGGGAGGGGTTCAAGAGTTTAAAATATTAAAATAACCATACAAACATATCTTTCTACTTTAGGTTTTCATCATCGGGGGTTCTGGAATGCAAACCCCCGACGAGGAGGATACTTTTATCATCCATCCCCGCCAGTTCGGTCCGGGTTGAAACTGTGTATGGAATGAAACTGGTCTATGGTCCCCGAAAAGGTTAGGGACCACTGCTCTAACTATAAGGAAGTAAAAGACAAGACAGACCCTTTTGGGGGGTTTGGGTATTAATATAGGGGGAAACCCTAGAGGCCCCTCTGATGCGGCGGATGAGGGGAATTGGGAAAGCCCCAAAAAAAAAAAAAATGGGATGGGGGAAACACTGCAGCTTATAAATTTAGGGACAAACAGTTTGTTTTTGGGGGGATTAAGAAAAAAAAGACATACCGGGACAGCCTTTTTTGGGGGGGTAAACACTAAATTTTGGGTTAAAACCCCAAGTTTATGGGGGAAGGCAAAAAAAATGGTTTTTAAAAAAAAAAATATTGTTAGGTCAAAGGTGCAGAAATGAAAAAGGAAAAAAATTAAAAATGTGAATCGGGTCTTTACGGGGAGACTCTTTAAAACCCCAGATAAAAACAAAATTGAAAGATGATTTAATAAATAGGATTAAGAATTGGGTTTAAACACGAGGTTGTGGTTTTAAATCCCTCTTGTGTCCGGGCAAGTCCTTTTCCTGCCTGATCTCCAACAAAAAAAAAAAGAAAATGCAAGCAATTGTAGTGTATCTCAAATGTTTTAAGTCACTTTGGAAAAAAGGCACAGCCAAATAGTACATAATAATAAATATTAATGCTGAAATAGAAAAGTGCACTTGGCGTGTTCTGCTGATTAATGCTGCTGGGAAGTTAGAGCATATATCTGAAGAAACTTTGAGATGGGTAGTGGCACTAAAGCACACAACCTTTTTTTTGCCACAACTGAAAAGGTTGCCAATTTTTCAATTTTTACAAGAGTCCTGGTCAGTCTAGAACTAGAAATATTATACAGATGCATTACTGTATTTACTGAATTACTATTTCTAATCTTGGTCTAAACTTGTTAATTTAGTTTTAAAAAGGGTGTCACAAATAGCAAAAACTTAGTATCATTAAATGTGTCTCTGTCAAAATAAATTTTGGGATTCAATTATTATTATTTACTACAGATTGGGCCCTCTCACAGTGTTTTATATGACCTTTTGTGAATAAAGTTTGGGAAGTTTGCAAAAATAACTGCCATGTCCCCACATGCTATATCTTGCGGGTTTCCCACATGATGACATTACAGTATAGTCACGTGAATCTCTGGCGAAGCCTTCCCCCAGTTTCTGCCTTAGGGTTTTCACTGTTATTAGATCAACTTTTCGGGACGACATCTGCAATTCCATTTTGACTACAATTGACTGCTTAGAAAAAATAGTTTTTGTACTCCTAAAGTTGAACTTTGTTATCAAGTTAATCTCTGATATTATTATTTTCTTCATAAGAACACATATCTCCCCATTAGCTTCATGAAATTTTGTGCCAGTGGGAAATGTTATACAGGTGGATTGGGATAGAAGGCAGGAGGACAGGTTGGGAAAAAAGGACATTGGCATCTATGTTGTGTTTTTTGGGAATTTATGAGGTAGCAACAAAAGAATATGATCATAGTGGAACATACGTTATTTTATCTTGACTTTCAGAAAGCATTTCATAAGGTGTTACATGAGAGGCTGGGCATCAACTAAAAGCGTGGGAGTTCAGGGTAATGTTGGAGATGGCTGCAGAATTGGCTCAGACACAGGAAGTAGAGGGCGAAGGATGCAAAGGGAACCCAACAGAATTGGCTGATGATAAGAGTCATGTTCTTCAGGGTCAGTGCTAGGGCTGCTGCTACTTTTTAAAATGTGGGTAAAATTCTGTTACAATGAATATCTTTACAATTAAATTTTCATTAACAAAGTATTTTTATGGTCCAGACAGTTTCCCATATGATTGTTAGTATGAAATAATTCAGCAAAATACTTTCATTACAACAAAGAGCAGTTAGTTCTGTGGTCTGCTCAGTTGTGCACAATTATCCCCAAAAGAAATATTGAAATTTTTTTTTCTTTTCTTGAACTTTCCTCTTTACTGTTTTCTTGCTGTGTTTGTTTTCGTGGTTTTAGTGATACTTTGCTTATTCTTTGTCAACATTTGAAAACATCCATTGAATTTAACTCATTTTCACCTCCATAGAAATGGCAGACAAAAAAAATGACAACAGTTCACATTAGAAAAACAGAAAGTTTTGAAAGCTCTCGATTCTGTAAAAAATAAAAAGACTTTACCAGTGAATTTGGAATTTTGCCATCAACACTGTAAACTTTCTTGAAAGACCGAGCAAAAAAGAAGAAAAATCTTGGGTTTAACGATCCAACTACTGCATTTGAAGACGTCGAAAAGCATTTTTTATGCTTCAGTTATGCTCATTCAAGACACATTCCTATTAGTGCACCACTCATTCAAGAAAAAGCAAAGTCACTGTTGTGAGGTTTCTACACTCTCTGGGACCTCCCCAGTGGGGCACACACTGAAGAGCATCCCAAAGTGCCATCACCATGTCTGTGGAAGACTGGCGCTGTGGCTTCGTAAGCAAACAGACAAGATCTTCATGGGTGATGCAAGGGGAAAATTGTAAATGTAGGGAACAAGATTACTTGGCCACTAACCTAGCCACAACCCTGCCTGATTAGGTTTGAATACACAATGGAGGTCTGAAAATACACCTAATGAGATGGATTTAGTAGTTGTGGTGGACTCAACACTATCAATTGCCAGACATATTCAGAACCCATTAAGAAAGGCTAACAAAATGTTAGGTCATATAGCTCCCTTTATGTGTAAATAAGTCCAAGGAGGTTATGCTCAAATTTATAATGCACTGGTGAGGCCTCATCTGAGTACTGTGTGTAGTTTTGGTCCTTTAGGCTACACAAACGACATAGCAGGACAAGACAATATCCAGAGAAGAGCAACTAAGCTGATTCCAGAGCTACAGGGGTGAATTTGAAGAAGATTAAAGAGCTGAGCTTTGCCCAAAAAAGACTAAGAAAGAAAGAGTGTATAAAATTATTAAGGGAATTAGCACAACAGATTGAGACTTTTTTATTAAAATGAGTTCAACAAGAACACGGGGACACAGTTGGCAACTTGTTAAGGGTAAATTTCACACAAATATGAGGAATTTTTTCTTTAATTAGAGACTTATAGACACATGGAATAAGTTATCAAGTAGTGTGGTAAACAGTTGGACTTTAGAGACTTTTAAAACTCCAGTTCATGTTTTTTTTAGAAACATTAAGTAGATAGGAGTGGGGAGCTTTGTTGGACAGAATGGCCTGGGACCTCGTGTATAAGGGGATGCGCACAGAAATGTCTGTACTCCGTTTCCATGCTCAAATCGCCACGCCATGCACATTTTCACGGTAGCTAAAACCCTGGCATACACAAGTTCTCTGCTCGGTTTTGCAAACTGGTGGCACCCAGCATCAAACCAGTGCTTTTGTTCCAGTGTAGTTTCCCTTTCTTTTTTACATCCACATCCATGCGCTAGCTTTATCAAATACATTAACGCGTATTGTTTATTAGTTTACAACAACAACAACAACATTTATTTATATAGCACATTTTCATACAAAAAATGTAGCTCAAAGTGCTTTACATAATGAAGAATAGAAAAATAAGAGACACAGTAAGAAAATAAAATATGTCAACATTAATTAACACAGTCCCTCTGGGCAATCTACCTAACATAAATGAAACAGTTCTCTTTGTATTTATGGTTTTCATGGAAGGATTTGATGATGATGATGATGATGATCACGTGGACTTCTTTTAGTCCATCAATGCTAGGGCATCATGGTGTTTTGAGTAGGTTGGTGGTGGCGCGGCCGCCACCACAGAAAAACGGAAAAAGAAACAGAAGAGAGAGTAGGGTCAATGACGATTTTAGAGCCACCATGAATAGTTGTTTAAGGCATCTGATTGGCATCTGATAAGGCATCTGATTGTAATTAACCTGTAAGAATATAATGGTCCACAGAATGGTCAAACTATTCAAAATACCATAGCTGCTTTAGCATTGTTACTCTCACTGCACCTTCTTCTTCTTCTTCAGATGTTCCCATTAGGGGTTGCCACAGCGGATCATCTTTTCCATATTACTCTCACTGCACCAGTCTGAGTATCACTGTATATGAGTGTGGATTCACAGCCCTACAGCAGCTGATCAGAAAGAGAATTATCGGTATACAACATCAAGCACACGCTGTCTCAGCCATGCTGCCTATTTGAACTGCTCTCATGCGACAAATGCTTCAGAGCCTTTCCTGTACTGACCTGCGCCAGTTCAGAAACAGTTTCATCCAAGAACTATAAAGCGCAATCAATCAGTCCATCAAATGCTCCTGGTAGAACTGTTTGTACTTATAAGTACCTCACAGTAAACTTGTAATACAGTTATAATATTGCACAACCTTAACCAATAAACACGATTTGCATATGATGGCGATATCATTTTAAGATGAAATGCAACAAAATATGTTTATTATTTTATACAGATAAAAATAACATCATTTCAATAATCTGTATTTTTCATAATTAAACATGTGAGAACACAGTGTCACAGCGCTAGCAAAGGAGCTGGCGTCTCGTTCAAGGATTGTTCCTGCCTACGACGTATTTTTGCTGGGTCTGGTGCGACAATGGAAGGATAGATGGATAGAATAACTAAACATGCACTATGAAGATATTTCGATGTTCCTTAAAAGTTTTGAAGAATCTGAGTTTCAAGCTTACAGATGAGCTTAACGTCTATTACTGTGCTGATTGTGTGGCGATTGGGTACTTGCAGAAGAAAAGTAAGGAGAGGAATTAGGGTTAGTACGTTTGAAAGAGACAGTACTGCTGCAATAAATTATTTCATCAAAGGTTGCGCACAGCACAACAAGCATCTTGCGTGAGGCAGGAACAATCTCTGGATGGAGCCAGTTAGTCACTATTACTGTGCCAATGTGTTCCCATGTTCAATAACATACTTTAACTCCTATCATCATGAAAATGATATCACGTATACATCTGAGTATCATAATTATTCAGAGAGCTGTAATATCATGAATGTAATGGATTCTGTTTCCTGTCGGAGGAAGAGAAAGCCCGTTTAAATAGCGCATAGTTATTCACACACATAGAGCAGACAGAGGAACACATACAAAGCAAAGCATTTAACATGCTACTTTAGTTATGATGGGATTTGAGAAATTAGTAAATTACAGATTCTAAGATGAAGTTTATGATGTTCTAGTTTAATGACAAAATAAACTACGTGATTAAAGTGGAATTTTGAGATTAAAGTTGACATTTCGTGCTTTTTCCCATTGTGTCCCTATTTTGTTTTCTTTTCTCTGTACCCTAATAAGCTTTAATATGACACTCAGACGGTGGGCTACGACTCGCCTTTTCACAGCGACTTTGATATGTGACAGCTTCTTTTTTATTTCAGGCACTGTGCGACTTTGTGAACTTGAGCTTTCGCATTTCTCCAACACTCTATGTCACTCGATCAACTTCCTTTTGTTGTTTTTACCACTGTTTAAACCAACAAATAGTATGTTTTTCCTTGCCTTCAATTGGCATTCGCTGAAATTTTTCTGTTTTTCCCTGTGCTTTTGCCATTGCCTTTTCACAGAATGCTGAGCTTAAGGGCTATTTATATGATTTGCATATTCAAAGAGGCGTAATTATGGGATGAGTTAGGGAGTGGCAGCAGGCAGGCGGATTACTTTTCACACTGATCGGGATTTATGGTGCTGACGAACGTGGAAGTTGGCGAACACACAGATTTATGCATCTGGATTTTTTTGTGCGTACGAACATTTCCGCTTTTGTCCATACGCCATGTTTTAGTGTGAATTCTATGCACTGCTTTATGCATGAGGCCCCTGTTCTTGTGTACAGTAGATTGTTCTAATGCTGGAAAATGAAAGAGCAGTTAGGAGAGATCAGCAAATAGACCTGAGACCTAACCATTTGTTTCAACAAGCCAGTCCTCGATTTTCATCAATTTTATGAGTAATTTGTGTCCTGGGCATAGCAAATTAAAAACCTCTCAAGGTAAACAGCCTCAGGTAAGTAAAAAGTTTCATTTTGTTGGTTAACCAGAGAAGGTGTATGGCTTTTTTTTTTTAAATTAGAGTCATTTAATTTTTGACCTTCAGCCACACCTATGCTGCAGATAGACCTTAAGTAACAACCCTCTTCTGTTAATTTTATTATTGCTAAAATTAAGTCATGTTTGCTGAAATCAAACTTTCTCACCTTAAAGTACATGTATTTGGTAAATTTTATGGCTGTTGTTCATCATCTGTTCCACTTTAAACTTCAAAGAAAGGCACTGTAATTTTTTAAATTAGTAAAAATGCTTTACTTTAGAATCACAATTTCCATGCCCAATTAAAGCATACCATGATTGTTATAAAATAAGTTTGACTTGAAAGAAGTGTGACCTAAAGTGGTCTGTTTTTCTTAAAGATTTTTGCTAATGTTTGATTTTACTGTTATCTGATGACACATTTTTCATATGTTTGTAAATTTATGTACATTATTTACTTATGTGGGTCTTTAAGCCAAATAATAATGTAAAGAGGTCTTAAATAAATATCAAATGACTTTTGTTTGTTCCTTCCATTGAGTTTCATTGTAGTTCACTTGAATAGACAAAAAAATTATATTTTGGAAAATGAAGGGTTTGGGAAAGATTCATGGTGTCTGACTTGCCCGATAATCCAAGGTAACATACTTTATTATACATCTGCTTTCTAAGAAATGCTGCAAGCAATTTTATATTGTTGAAAAAAATAAACAAGAACACAGAAATCTGAATATAAAATCTGTCTATTAGCATTTCAGTAGCATGCTGAGGTATTAATTAATTAATTAATGTATTGATTTATACATTCATTAATTCCTAGAAATTGTTTCAAAGTGTAATTGATAAGCACATTTTTCAGGGCCATTAACATAATTGTTCCATAAAGAAATTTGGCATGCAGTACCTTCACTGCCCAATTATAATTAACCTTTAGGCAGAAACACATTGTACATTTGCTGTTATCTCTTTTATTTAACTCTATGGTTTACAGTAATAATCACTGAAAATACTGAAATAGTGTATCTTACTACTTAATTTTCGGAAACTGGAACGAATGAGAGCAAATTTATTTCTAACAAAATTATGTTAACTTTATACAGTGTAATGTATGCACAGAATGGCTTAGTGACTAAAATATTAGACTATTCATTCTCTAATTTTGGATCTCTATGTCACCATTATGAATTAAAAATAAGCCCATTTGTTAGTGCTACTGCATCATGTATCTATGACTCCTATTTCATGCCAGCTTGTTGTCTATGTGCAGTTTGCACATTATCGATATGTCTTTGTTTTCTTCATACACTCCAAAAAGACATACAGATTAGGGTAATTTGTGACCCTTGACCCCAATGTGAGTGCGGGTATGTTTGTGAGTGGGCACTGCAATGGACGAGGGTATGGCAAGTTGGAGAATGTTATGCTTTGTATGCTTACAAGGTAGATAACTATGGCTTAGCAGTAACTGCATTCAGAAAAATTTGCAAGACGCATCTGATATTGTAAGTCAGTTTAGATGTACTGTACTCTATTAAACAACTTTAAACTAAATAACTTTGAAAACACCAATGCATATTAATACAGGTTAGAGATTGAGATCTTTATTGTCACATATACTGCAATATCATCGTGAAGTTCTTGTGGAAGTCTTCCCCCTTCCATCCTCACTCTGTTCTACAGAGGCACCATTGAGAGTGTTCTGACCAGCTGCATCACTGTCTGGTATGGCAAATGCAATATATCTAACTTCAAGCACCTGCAAAGGATAGTGAAACGCAGAGAACATTATTGGGGTGCCTCTCCTTCACTACAGGACATATTTTACAATGCAGTGTAGCATTGTGCAGGACCTCTTACACCCTCACATGGACTTTTCACACTTCTGCCATCCAAGAGAAGATACTACAGCATCAGAGCCAGATCTGCCAGGCTGCAGGAGAGTTTTTACCCCAAGTTTTTAGACCCCTTAACACCATGCTGCCCCCTGGGATCTTCCACACTGCCTCAACCACCTCTGAAAACAGAACTTTTATACATGCAAGCCACTTTCCTGCAAAGACTAGCATGCATGCAGAAAAAGAACTGAAAATCTCATACTGACCTCTTGATATCCTTCAGCTGTGAAACATTCTGACCTGTCATTGTTTACACATGTCTTAAACAACTATTATAATCAGCTGATAATTTCTGTATTATCTATATCTATATTTATTATTTATTTATTATATTAGATATCTATTGACTATATTTATGTATCTAGATTGTTAATACCATTCATTGCATCAATGTTCATATTACTTACTACACCTCAATATTGCTGCTACTTCTTTGTCTTGTCTTTGCAAAATGTCTTGTCTTGTTTGTGTTTTAATTTTAAATTTTAATTTTAATTCTATTTTTAATTTATTATTTGCATGTCATGTTGTTACACTGTGGACCCTGAGCTTCATGCAATTTTGTCTATCAGTATACTTGTATATGGTTGAGATGACAATAAAGTTCACCTTGACTTTGATAATAAATTAAGTTATACATTCATATATTAAACCATCTGTCCAACCACTTCCTGGAAATGACTAGATAAATAAAGTCAGCTAAGCAACACGTTTTAAGTTGTTAATGACAGTTTTACCTTTTCTTGTAAGGTTGTATACATTGACTTAGAGAGAGCTTGAGACTCAGCAGATAGAGGAGGGAATAAAATAGCAACAAACAGTTAATACAGAGTAGATATGGTACAGTGTCCACATTACATATTGCAATACAGCAACAAATATCAGCTCTAGTAGGAAAAGGCTTTAGGGAAATAAAATTTCACCAGTCTATACTTGAATAACAGGAAATGCAAAGCATTCCTGATTTTAGCTAGCAGGTCTTTACTGAGCATCAAGTGTTATCTTGCTGCCTTACAGGTACAGGGATTTGGGTTCTGTTTCCCTCCCAAGTCATCTTCTATGTGGAGGCTACATTTTCCCTCAATGTGCATGAGGATTTTCTCAATATTTCTAAATCATGTGTACATTAGATTGTTTTAGCAGCTGTAAACTGTCTGGCTGCCTGTTAGTGTGGGTTAATACCCTGAAGGTCCCTGTAATGGACTGATGTCCCATACAATTTTTTTTTCTAAACTTACGCTATGTCCACATTCCTTGTAATGGAGGTAGCAGGATCAGGAAAATAAATGAACATGATCATTTCATTATTAAGCATTTAGTAGATACGTGATCCAACAGCTTCAGAAATTTTATTTATAATTATAGCAAAAGACAGCTGGGATCATTTAACACATTTAGACATAAATGTTTATAAAATTTGCAGAGTCAAAACTTTACAAATAAAGAATCTGAGTAATGATACTTGGAATTGCTGCATTAACTGTAGTAAGGTTCTGTGACTTAGGAGGTCTATTCTACTGCATACAAAGCACCAATCCATATTTTTATGCCTGATATTATCACATTTTGAATGCTAACACAGTAAGAGATAAGTAGAGTTAGGATATAAGTATTTTAGTCCACTGAGATATTTATGTATTGAAAAAAAAACAAAAAACTGCATGACAGCACTGATGTTGTTAAAACTAATAAGAAAATTAAAATTATGATCCCAGAGGTTTATAAACTATTGATACCATTGTACACAATCCATATAAAATTAGTACATAAAAAGAAAAAGTAGACTTGATTTGCATATAATCCTTTATATACAGTATCTTGGCAAATAAATCAAACACTGATACAAAAATGCAGCTTTCTCTTCTAGATCTGAGATTTCACCATTGACAGCACTTGGTTTTCATGTGTCTTAAAGACTTCAGTGTTTGTCTTGTCTAGGAGCATAATAGGCATGTTTTAGGTTTCTTGGGAGTCTTAGAATTTTGTTGTCCGCAGTACTGCCTCCCTTAGACAAACAGACAGATGAACCACATGATGGTTTAAAGACAAAGGAATTATTATTTTAAAAGATATTAGGAAAGTTAAAAGGCAGTCGGAGGAAAATCTATACTAATAAAAGGCAAAGCCCTCACTGACTGACTGACTTATCACTAATTCTCCATCTTCCCGTGTAGGTAGAAGGCTGAAATTTGGCAGGCTCATTCCTTACAGCTTACTTACAAAAGTTGGGCAGGTTTCATTTCGAAATTCTATGCGTAATGGTCATAACTGGAACCTATTTTTTCGTCCATATACTATAATAGGCTTCTGTTTGATGGCCGTGGGAGGCGGAGTTACGACCCACCCGGAGGCTCAATTAAGACCAGCTGGTCAAGCACCTGGAGCACTGACGGGTGGACCATAAAAACGCGAACCCTCATTCATTCGAGGCCAGAATCGGGAGGTAGAGGATGAGGTTGCCTGGGAGGAGTGGAGGTGCCTGGAAGAGTTGTTGGTGCTCTATTGTAAATGTTTTTGGGACTGTGTTGGGACCTGTGGGACACGGGAAGACGATGCGTCCACAGGCTGAAGAAGTGCAATAAAGCCTGTTGATTTTACCGTTGCCTCTACGTGGCTGTGCCGGTCAGGCCTATATAGAGCTGCATGAATGTTTTATATACTGTATATATGTATTTGTGTGTATATATATGTGTGTCTGTATATATATATATATATATATATATATATATATATGTATATATATATATGTGTGTGTATATGTATATATGTAGATATGTATGGATATGTATATATTTATGTTTATATGTGTGTATATATATATATATGACAGCAACACTCATCACTCACAACAGTGACAAAACAATTACATTGACAATCATGTTACGTTATTTTCAAAATGTTTCCTTTTCTTTTCATTACTTCTTTAACACACTACTTCTGCTCATGAGCCTGGGTATTTTATAGTATGGTATAAAAGGCAAAAGCTGACCCAAAGAGTTCCTTTCAAAATGAACAAACCATCAAGGTAGAGATGAAGTGTATTAAAAATGGTAAGGACAAACTACAATATATAGATAGTGAACTACCAAAAGCTGTAAACTTAACTTTTTCTCAGGTTTATGTGTATGAAGAAGTCAATAATCCCCCAAAGGAAGCAAAGACTGCCAAGGTGGTACTTAGTAATTTGGAGCAAGAAGAAGTACTGCTTAGATTAAATTGGCTGAAATGTAGCAAATCACCAGGATCAGAGAACATTTACCCTAAAGTGCTTAAACAGGTTAGTGATTGCAAATATAAACCCTAGAAATGTATTTTTTTTTCAAATATCTACACTGGAGAAATTCCTAAATTCTGGAAACTAGCAAATATTACCATATATGAAACAAGAGTGATCGGTATGATTCAAGTAACAAAAGGCCAATAAGTTTAAAATGTATTCGAATAATTAAGGAATAATTGAGCAGCACATGTCTCAAACAGGTGTATTAGCAAATAGCACATTCTCAGATGGGAAGGTCATGTTTCACCAGTCTGCTGGAATTGTATGTGGTATGCACGCTGATATTACCTATCTTGATTTTCTGAATGTACCACATAATCTCATTAAAAGGTGGGCATTCAGGGTGCTGTGTATAGATGGCACAAATTGGCATAACACTAATAACAAAGGGTTAGGTGAGAGGAATGTTTTCAGAATTAGAATGGGTATCCATTAAGGATGAGTGCTGATGCTGGTCTATATATACATATACAGGGTGGTCCAGTTCTAATTATGCAAATCCAGATCGTCTGAATGACTTTAATTTATGCGGGGACAATTCAGTTTGGCGAAGACGATTCTTCATGTCATCACTTTGCACACTTCCGATGGTCTGGGATTTTTGGGTGATTTTCATGTAATAAACTTAATAAGTTATAGCATAATGAAAATTGCATAATTAGATCTGGACCACCCTAATATATATATATATATATATATATATATATATATATATATATATTGTCACAACGTGCATGGGAGGCAGCTAAAGGGCTTGAGTGAAGGCAGTTCGAGGCATGCGGGGTGTGGCAGAGTGCACTGACTCTTTTTCTCCTTTGCCTGTAGACCATCCCCGGGGGATTTCACCTGGATCTCCTGACATCACTTCGGGACTGAGCCAATGGAACTCGGCACACCAGCTCCAGTCCTCTGATGTCACCTCCGACTCGAGCCAATGGTGGAAGACCCGTGCCAGATCCATCGACCTCACTTCCTGTCTCCCCTTTAAAACCTGCCCCTTTCCTTTGTTTCCTCAGTCTTGTTTTGGACTCGGTTGTATGCACTTCAGTGCTCTGTATTTTACAAGAAAACGACTTTGCAGCCAGGATACCACAATATACGGTGGCTGCCCCAACTCTTTATCTGTCCATGTCTCGTTCTTGTGACAGTGGCGAGCCGGGTAGGAGGGAGAAGTCCCAGAGGAGAAGGGGACAGGACCTGCAATATACCCAGGTGGGAGCGTACCGGGGCCGAGTCTTCAGGCGGGGAGGGTGCCCAGCGTCCGGCGTGACCAGTCGGGCTCCGCTCCCAGCACTCATAACTAGGCCATCTGGAGAGGCCAGGGGTGTCGGGTGGGGCTCAGGATTGGGCTACCCTGGAGGGAGGCAAAGGGACTCAGTATGCTCTCCTGGGGAGAGTGCCTGCCTCCTCGAAACCAAAGCCCCATTTACCACCTAGGGTGCCCCAGACTGGCAGGTGAATAAAATAAAAATGGAGGTTGGACCCTGGCGCCACCAACAGACAAGCCTGGTCCTATGGGCAATGGTAGGGCATTAGCTCGCCTTTTGAAAACACGCCCTACCAAATAATAGAGCAGGTAGCTTGCTATCTCTGCTCCTGGAAGCGCTTCCCGTGGCTTCACCCAGCCGGTTTAGGGCGAGCAGTTTAAGAACATGTCTGAGCTCATAGAGCTTATGGAGACGCAGGGGGCGGCCTCACACTCTGGGGAGCAGAACCGTCCTCATGTCAAACCCAGCCGGAGATGCGTTCAAGACCTAACCCCCCCCTGTACAATCCGGGAGCTCGTGCAGGCGTCCACGGTGCGCGCGCAAACGCTGGGGGCAAGGAGGAATGCAGGTGGAGGCGAGGAGGGTTGGTGGCTCGCTAATCCGTTGGCGGTCCCACATACTGGCGTGGTGATCGTCACGGACACAGACCACAGGTTTGTTCGACTCCGGCAGCAACATTTCCATTGTTGCCCGCGCTTTGTGCAACCGCAACAGTGGCTAAAATTTAAGACCGGTATAACCTGTGTCCACGGAGACATCCGCTGGTACAGGTCCGCCGCTAATGTCATCAGTTACGGAGGTCAGTTACGTAAACTCACCGTGAGCGGTCCTACCTGATCCTCCACACCCGGTGATACTAGGCGGGACTGGTCTAAAATCAAAGCGGTGAGACACATACCACTCCCGGGGTTAATTTGGGCCTCGTTATGGGCGGAGATAACCCGTCTCAAGCTGCCTCCACGCCCGTGTAATCAGCCGGCAGAGAGAGAGGCGGTGCCCTGACTGCGTGGCAACTCCGGGCCGTCGCGGGCTAACCGTCATCCACCAACGCCAGCGGCGGAGCGGGAAGAAACCCGCCCATTGAGGTGGCGCTGACCCTCTCTCCGTGTTTGGTTCCAATTTAAAAAGCGCGCTTTTTTTAGAAGGAGCAATGGAATGATGACTCCCTGAAGTTTGTAAAAATGCAGTGGTCCTTGTCAATGGCCAGCGCACTAATCAGTCGATGCCACAGGGCCCCTACTTTGTGCTAGATAATGACCTCCTTTACCGTGTAGCAATGCATGGCGGCGGAGGCGAGGCTGCTGCTGGTGCAGCGTCCTTCCGGCGGAGGTCTCAGCTAGCACCGCCCACCTCCTAGGTGGCCACCTGGGCACCGAAAAAACTCGGGAAAGCGGATCAAGCCCGTTCTACTGGCCAGGAATTAATGGGAGGTTACGCTTTTGCGCTTCCTCCCCGGAGTGTCAACTGCACAAATTCCTAGGAGGGACCGTGCTCCTCTCGTTCCTATTCCACTGATTGGCGTTCCTTCCACAGAATCGGGTCGACCTGGTGGGACCCCTGGAGCCCTCAGCCGAGGACACAAGTACATTTTAGTCCTGCGTGGATTACGCTACACGATACCCGAGCTGTTCCGTTGCGCCAGCTACCTCTAAAGCCATCGCACGGGAATTACTAGGTATTGCGCGCTGGGGATCCCCAAAGAAGTCTTGACAGACCAGGGGACCCCTTCACCTGGAAACGTTCAAGGAGACTGCCAGATTACTGAAAATAAAGCATTTAAAGACCTCGGTGTATCATCCTCAAACCGGCGGATTAGTAGAGAGGTTTAATCAAACTCTCAAGCAAATGCTGCGTAAGGTGGTCAGCGAGGATGGAAGGAACTGGGATCAGCTCCTCCCCCTCGTCCTTTTGCCTATCGGAAGTCCCACAAGCCTCCCGGGTTCTCCCTTTTGAATTACTGCAGGCGACAACCTCGGGGCATATTAGATATTTTGAAAGAAGGCTGGGAAGAAGAGGCTCTTCCCTCCACAAACATACTGGAGTATATCGCGAGTTCTGCGATAGATTTGGAAAGATTCGCCTGTCCTTAAAAGTCACATGGAGGAAGCTCAAGCAGCACAGGCCGGCTACAACGCTGCACGCCCCTTGGGAGTTCCGCCCGGAGATCGGGTCATGGTCCTAGTGCCTACCTCCCACTCTAAATTGCTTGCCCACTGGCAGGGCCCCTACGGTTAAGGAGAGGAAGGGACTGAGTCGACTATTTGGTGAGTCAACCCAATCCCGGGCCCAAAGGAGCGGGTTTATCATGTGAACCTGCTGAAACCGTGGAAGGACAGGGACCCGATCCTCCTCCGGCCAGCCCGCTCACTCTTCGCTCACACCCCGACCTTAACTCGGCACGGACTTAAGTCCCAGACAGCGGCAGGAGCTGGAAACAGTTATCCGGACCGTTCGGAGGGAGTCAGTGAGAACCGGAAGGACCTCTGATTGAGCACAACATCGTGACAGAGCCGGGGGTTGTTGTCCGAGAACGCCCGTATCGTCTTCCCGAGGCAAAAAAGGCTGAAGTGGAGCTTGAGATCAAGCGCATGCTGGAGCTAAGGTGTGATTGAGGAAAGTTATAGTCCCTGGTCCAGCCCCATTGTGCTTGCGCGGTAAGCCTGGGCGGAAGTTGAGGTTCTGCAATGACTTCCGCGGCAATCAAGTCTCCCAATTTGATGCTTATCCAATGCCACGCGTGGCGACCTCTCAGGGCTTGGACAGGCTCAATACCTGACCACACTTGACATGGACGAAGGGTACTGGCAGGTTCCTTTAACGGACTCCATGAAGGAAAAACCGCGTTTAGTACCCTAGCGGACACTGCAGTATCGTGTCCTTCCATTTGGTTACGGGCTCCAGCAACCTTTCAGCGTCCCGGTGGACAAAGTGCTTCGCCTCATAACTCATACAGTGCTGCCTACCTGGATGACGTGGTCATCTATTCCAGCACATGGAAGGAACACCACAGCATGTCCAAGCGGTATTACGGACACTTGGTGAGGCCGGGCTCCCGGGTTAACTCCAGGAAATGCTTCTTCGGATTAAGCGAGGCCAAATATTTAGGCTACCTGGTGGGTGGGGTACCGTAAGGCCACAGTGCTCCAAAATTGATGCCATTCTGAAATGGCCCGTCCATGAACAGCGGCAGGTCCAAGCCTTTCTCGGCTTAGCCGGGTACTACCGCCGGTTTGTACCTCGGTTTTCGGAGAGAGCGCGCCCTTGACTGATTTAACAAAGAAGAGGCCCGAACATTGTGGCATGGACTGAAAAACAGGCTGCATTTGGTACTTAAAGCAGGCCCTACGCCCACACCTGTTTGATGGCACCTAACTTTTCTTTGCCTTTCATCCTCCAGGCGGACGCCGGACACAGGCCTGGGCGCCGTGCTGAGCCAAAGCGTCGATGGTGTGAGCACCCCATCATGTTCCTGAGCCGGAAACTGTTGGACGGGAGACCAGGTATGCTGCGGTGGAGAGGAGGCTCTGGCGATTAAATGGCGATTACTCAGCTGAGGCACTACCTGTTGGGCGGGAATTCACCCTTGTCACGGACCATGCACCCTACAGTGGATGGCCCTCCACAAGGAGTCGAATCCGCGGTCACCCGGTGGTTTCTTGACCTGCAGCCGATACAAGTTTTAGCTCGTTCATGCGTCCGGGCGCTCTCCGCCAGCTGATGCCCTTTCCGGGTTCACGACTCTCGGTTAGGGTCGCCCGACCCGTCGGGTCTGGAGCTAAGGGGGGCCTTGTCCACACTGCGATGGGAGAGCAGCTAAAGGGGCTTGAGTGAAGGCAGTTCGGAGGCATGCCGGGGTGTGGCAGAGTCACTGACTCTTTTCTCCTTTGCCTGTGAGACCATCCCGGGATTTCACCTGGATCTCCCGACATCACTTCGGGACTGAGCCAATGGAACTTCGGCCACACCAGCTCCAGTCCCTCTGATGTCACCTCCGTTCGAGCCAATGGTGGAAGACCCGGCCAGATCCATACGACCTCACTTCCTGTCTCCCCTTTAAAACCTGCCCTTTCCTTTGTTTCCTCAGTCTTGTTTTGACTCGGTTGTATGCACTTCAGTGCTCTGTATTTTACAAGAAAACGACTTTGCAGCCAGGATACCACAATATACGGTGGCTGCCCAACTCTTTATCTGTCCATGTCTGCTTCTTGTGACAATATATATATATATATATACACTATAAGTCAAAAGTTTTGGAACACCTCCGTTTTCAGTTTTATGGAATGCACAGTTTAATATCTTAATGTTTCATGAAATCAAGACATAGAAGAAATAAACAATGGTAAATAAAATAGGAATAAAAGTCAAGAATCATTAAGTACAAAACTTTATTCAATTTTGGTCCATTAATGTAGTCACCTTTTGTTGATATAACAGTTAAACTGCAGTAACACTTTTATTCAAAATGTCAGTCACTCTGTTGAAGTTACGAACTCTGTATGTGGCAAAGAACCCCAGACCATCCACTTTCTCCTCCATGTTTGATAGTTGGTGCACACACTGAGCAACCATCCTTTCACCAACTTGGCGCAACAAACACCCTATGTGGATGAACCAAAGATTTCAAACTCTGATTCATCGGTCCATAAAAACTTTCTTCTTATCTGGTATTTCATGGTCCTATTTTGTACTTTAAGGAAGGGTTTTTCTAACTGCCAGTCAGCCTGTCAAACTTAGCAAAAGTCTCCTCTTCACAGTAGAATCTGAGACTTGCTTTTTTCAATCACTGTTGCTGTGAGGAACTTATAAAACAAGCTGGTGGCCCTCAGAAACTTGTCTTCTGTTAGGTGGTGACTATGGGTCTGCTAGATCTCTTCCTATCAAGAGTTTCTTCCAGTTTCAATGCCTTTGGATTTTGTGAGACACTGTATTCACTAATACTGATTTTTTTTTTTTTTGCAATTTTTTAAATTAAGGGGCTACACTTCTAAGGGTAATAATGCTGTGTCTCATTTTATTTTTTAATTGTCGTTTCATGCCATTATCCCCGGAATTTACAACTTTCTACAGTGTAATATGGTCCAAGTAGTATTTCAGGGTATAGTAACACTGTCTGTTCCAAATCTGCTTTAGGACAGAGGGGGTTTTTTAAGTAATAAACGAAGTCAGGACACCTGTACATATTGTTTGCTTCAACTTCAAAGCAACTTTTTTTTTACTGTAATTGCTGCAGAACATATGTATGTTATAACCTATTAGTTTTTCCCCTGAAGAAGCACATTTGTAATTCAATAACCCCTTGTTTATCGCGGAGATAGGTTCCAAGGCGCCACAATAACTGAATTTCCGAAGTAGGGACACCATTTTATTTAATTATTTACGGTATTTGGACTTTTAAACCCCCCCTGTACTGTTTAAACCCATCCATTACTCTATTAATAACAGGGACAACTGTCAAGCAATATGAAATCGGTGGAAAAAGTTTACAGTTACTGTATAGCGAAGTACACTACCATATATGACGTGATGATGGTGATGAATATGCTGTGCAGTAAAATGATGGCGATGAAGGTGATGATGACTTTTCGCGGCGATGGCTGTATTTACGCTCTTCAGATGGGTGCATTTCCAGGGCACCTCTTCCATTGTTTCAAGGTGTATCCATAGTAGTAAGACTGGCTCTTTTTTTCGAGGCTGCAAAAACATTGTGATCGGCAGTTGCTGGGCTGCTTCTTTTTTCCCTTTAAGAGCAGAGCTTGTAGGCGGTCATGACATCGCGACCTTGTTGCAAAAATTGGACGATTGAACCATATCGTGGCCCCTTCCTGTGGACTGCACTTGCAGATCCTTAGCCAGTCTGCAGCCACAGCCCTGAACGTTCTCCCTTCCCCTTTAACATATCCAGAACTTTCACCTTCTCAGCGATCGTCATCATTCTTCGTGGCGTTTAGGCTCAGCACCAGCATTAGAAGAAGACACGCTTTGGGAGCCTTTTCAAGGGTGAAAATTGAAACGAGTTCAACACAAAGAAACCACAAAAAATCACCAAAGTAAAGTGTAAAGTAAACCACTCGGGGAAAGCGCGAAAAAGGCAGCGACAGAGACAAAGGAGATGCTGTGGATCTGGGCATCAGTCAAAGCACCAATCACGGGCCGATTAGAAAATGAAGCTGTGATTTGTCATCTCCCTTTCATCCAATCACAGCCCGTGTTACAACGCTTAGTCACCAAACTTATTTTGTTGTTCTTAGACTAGGAAATACTAATACTATTTTAAAACCAGCAAGTCATGAATACGAAAAGTGAACTCGAAATAGCAAGGATTACTGTATTCTGAAATTATTTGTTTTTTAACCCAAACTTAATTAAACCATTTTACTGCTTACCTTTTCACCATTTTAGGTCAATCATTGCATTTCAACTGATTATATACAGTAATCCCTCCTCGATCAGGGGGTTGCGTTCCTGACTTCCGCGATAGGTGAAATCCAGTAGAAACCATATGTTTGTATGGTTATTTTTATATATTTAAGCCCTTATAACTCTCCCACACTGTTTATAAATATTCCCCGCACAGTTATACAGCATAATCCTTTGTATTCTCTTAGGTATTAGGTAAGATTCATTGAAATTTGGCTATTCTACCCACCTCTGATAGGAAGTTAGGTTATCAGAGTTATGTTAGCTTGATGTGCAGAGTACAGTCAAGGAGGCTATGCTTACTGTAAGATATATAATGGACTAGTAAGGCCTCTTCATGAGTACTGTGTTTGGTAATGGTCTCCATATTAAAAAAAGACATAGCAGCACTAGTAGACATCTAGTAGAGGGTGACTGGGCTGATTTTGGTCCTGAGAAATAATAAAGGAGTTAAACCTTTAGATTAGATTATATTGGACTGGATAATCAGATACACACACACACGCACACATATATATATATTGTCAGAGATAGCTGGGGTGGTGACCTGGCTGGGACGCCCAGGGGGACCGGAGGAGGGCTTGTGCCTTTCTCAGACCATGTGGGGGCGACTGTCCTGGTACCTTTAAGGGCCACAGGTACAGAGCTTTGAAGCTCCACCCTGTAGGGCCTGTAGGCCGCCAGGGGGTGCCCCTGTGCCTGAGAGCCCTGGACCTCAGCACTTCCGCCACACCTGGAAGTGCTGGGGAAAAAATTGGGGACACCAGTGCTTCTGTGTAAGCAGCCGGCACTTCCACCATACTGGGGTGTGTCGGTGGGAGATTGCCAGGAAGCACCTGGAGCACTCTGGTGACTATAAAAGGGGCCGCCTCTCTCCATTCGATGGCTGGAGTCAGGAGGAGAAAAGACGAGGTCTCTGGAGGAGGCAAGGAGGAGGCCTGAAGGAAGAAAGGCATTGTTGTGTTGTGGCCAGGACTTTGGGGACTTGTGGGGTTTGTGAGCACTATTTGTAAATATGGAGCACTTAAATAAACGTGTGTTGGGTGATTTCAACGTGTCTGCCTGTCTGTCTGTCCGGGCCAGCCTCCACAATATATATGTATATATAAATAGAATGTATTAGACTTTATTAATCAGATACAAAAGCAGGAGAAACATGAAAAACAAAGAGACAGACTCACAGGACAAATTATGCACAACCAATTAATCAATCAAAATTAATAGATAATGTATATTTTGATATTTTGCAGATATTTCAAAGTGTACTTAAAGAGTATGCATTGAGAAAGCATTGAATTGCCTGATAGCAGTGAGCAGAAAATACCCCAGAGTAATTTCCTAGCACACTGTGGGGAAATAAGTCTGTGACTAAAAGTGTTTAAGAGGGGATGGAGGAGATTTTTCATGGTGGCATCTAATTTTGCCATTGTCCTTATTTTGACAACAGCTTCTAGTGTGTCAAGACTTCACCGGTGACAAAGCATGCTTTCATGATGAGTTTATTCGGATTGTGCTTCTTGAACTAAAGTTGTTTCCCCCATGAGACACACCGCAGAACAACACAGTTTTTACCAGTTCAAACAAAATGAGATTAAGTGTTGAAAACTTTCAAGCATTTTGTGCTCTGAAAATTCCACTTTTAAAAAAGATCACTTTTAAACTTTTAATCTTCAGGTATATCTTTGAATTTCATTTCTTTGTTTCAAAGAGTTTTGAATTTTCCTGTTTTTTTCTAACTGTGAAACTTGAAAGTTGCAAGAAAGTGGTGCAATGCAGGTTTTCAGACCATTGAGTGTTTTTCACACTGGAATACATTAAACAGTGACATGACTGAAGTGTTCAAAATTGTGAAGGGGAAATTTAAAGACGATGTTCCTAATTGTTACTTTAATTAAGGTCACAGTAGGAAAATATTACATATAAATTTCCAAAATGTTAGAAATTAAAGAACTATAGACACCTGGAATAAACTACCAAGAGTTAGGAGAGACCATCAAATCTTGACTGAATGTTTTTTTTGGAGAATCTAGGGGAATAGGATTGGGGAGGTTTGAGGGCTTAAATGCCCGTTCTTCAAATTATGCTAATGTTCTATTTGACTCCCTTCCACATATTGTAGGAAAAGCTTACAAAAAGAAATGCTGACCAAATAACTAACTATTTTGTTTCAAGTTCAGTCTAAATGCCAGTTTAAAGCAAAGCTCATGGATCAAATACAATGTTTGTCAGATACCTGTCACTAGGAGTGTCTGCAGGCTCTAAAAGGTAAGAATAAACGAAAACCCAAAAAAAAGGGGGGACATGGTTGTTGACTCCTTCTCACTATTCATATTAAAATGGAAAAAAATTACACTGGGAATCTGATGTCACTTCCCAGACTAAAAGTTTTTCCCTTATAAAAAAAAAGGGGAATGAACCTGCAAGAGTGGACGGGCTTGATGAATTGTTTTTTATAAAGATTTTAAACAGACTTTGAATTTTTTTATTAATTTCCCATTTCAGACATTCAAATGGGATTACCAAAAGTCCCTATCCTTCTTTTTTTCCTTTTTTGTTATTACAGTTGTTTTGTTAAAGGGAAGATTTCACAACTTTTTTGGGTCTTGTAGATAAATTACTAACAAACATTTTCTTTGCTGTATTGTTTTTAAATTACAGTCTCAAAATATACAAAACTCTCATTATTTTACTAAAAAAGAAAACAATGGAGGGGAAAAGAAACCTTCATGTGTTTTTTTTAAAACCCTTTCTATTTTTCCCCCGGTGCATGCTTGCAGCATTTCACTTATTCTACCGACCCCCAAACAAATATCTGACAGGGGGGCTTTTTATCCTTGCCTTGCTTTTTAAACCAACATTATCTTGTTCTGTCATGGACAGCGGTTACATACTGTGTTAAATGAAATATAAAATAAAATAGGTATGTATGGACTTGATGAGTTAGGGGTTTTTGGTTCTAATCATGTAAGATACAGAAATCATTTCCTTTTGATATTTTAAAAGTGGCGGTTTGGGGATGGTTTTTTTGGAAAGACATTTTTAAATGCCCGTTTTAAAAAACAAGATAGCCGGACAAAAAAAGAGTAACTAGGGCATCAGTTATTTCCTATCCATGAAGAACCAAAGTGATGCTGCTGGACGCAGAAATATAAAAGTCACTTGACTCTAGTACTCTTCTTTTTATATATATAATTTAATGTAAATTTTACTCAAGAAAAAGAAGGCTGGCAAAAAATGTTTTTTTAACCAAAAAGTTAAAAAAAAAATGAAGAAAATGTAAAAACAAAACAAAAACATGCCTCCATTTTAATTCAAATAATGAAAAGTTTTATTTAGCTTGTGAAAGTAAAACTAGCATCAAGAAATGAAGAGCTGTCTTCTACTTTTCTTTTCCTTTAATAATATAGGGCATTTTGAGAATTTTAAAGAGATTTCTTTTTAAAAGAAAAACCCATGAATCTCAACTTTTCGAAAATTAATTCATGGGAGCACAGCGATGAAAAAAGTAATGAAACCATGTAAAAAAAAGATTTAAAAAAAGGGCAAATACCAAATGAGCATGTTCATCAGTGTTATATTAATTACTTTTTTAAAACAGATTAGCTACCAAACCCCTTTGATGGGTTTTTAAAGGGCTTATCCTGTATTTTGGTGCAAACTCCCCTAATGCTGAGGTTTAAAATGGGGGTGTATTTTAGGGGGGATGACTTTTTTACTTGGTGTGAACTAAAAATTTGACATCTTAGTGACCCTCTACCTAGTTGTAAAATTGACCGTTTTCCCCTTTTTGTGACTCCCCCATATTTTTGTTTAAAATTGATGTTTCATTTAATTTTTTACAACTGATACTGTAGATTACTAAATACTAAATCCCGTCATGATTCTTTGGGTTTTTTTTATACAGGGTACAAAAATAAAGGCCCCTGGGGAAAAAGGCGCCCCTTTCCCTAAAAAAAAAAGAACTTTTCAAAAAAAGGGAAAATGATCTCTTTGTGTGTCAATACATGATGCTAGCTCAAATCACCGGTTGCCCACGCTAACAGCCGTGATGAGGGTAGTCAATCGGGCCCCCACTCGGGGAGGGAAAAAAGGGTACTTTTTGTCCCCCCTGTATTTGCATATCTTAATCTAATCTGTTTCAATTTCATCTTTTTTAGTTTTTTTCACTTTTTATTCCAGACCACATTGTTTATGAAAAATGATGACAACCCCATTGCTAATGCAGGGGGCATGGCAATTCCTCATCATCAAACCTTTTTAAGTGGGGAGAAGTCCCATTATCAGATATTCAACTTTTAAAAGAGGCACATTAAAACTATTTTTGTAGGGACATTTTGACTTTGTTATTTTTGTTTTCTGGGTTTGTTATGACCCTTAATACAGGGTGTCCCTACAGTCCATTTGCAATTTAAAAAAGTTGAACTTTTTTAAATATATGTAACAGAAATAATTTGAAAAGGGCTTGAAAATTATCTAGTTTTTTTTCATTAGAAGTTTTTTTTTGCCATGTTTGGGGGCTGAAAATACATGTGAGTCTTTTTAACATGAAAAAGTTCTAAAGTTAAATTTGGTGTGCTTTGGGGAAAAAAAAAGTCATAAAATCATTTTTTGAAAAGGGGTGTTGTTAATGGTGATAGCTATTAGAAATGCTGCACAATTTCTTTATTCTCAACTTAAAAATTAGGACTGATAGAATAGTGTTTCAACAACATGGTGCCCCTTTGTCACTTTACTTTATGTTAGACAGTTTATACATGAAATTTCCCCAAAGATGGATTGGAAGGGTGGACCATTTTCTTGGCCCCCGTTTCCCAGATTTGAATGGGGTGGATTTTTTTTTTGGGGAATTTTGAAAACAATGTTTATTAAACCCAAACCTCGATCTTTAAAAGATTTCCCAAGCTGGATAACTTTGATTGCTGGTTATGAAAATGTTTTCTGGAACCGTTCGTTTACCCTTTGTATTATAATGATGGTGGGCATGTTGAAAAATTCCAAAAATAATAAAAAGTAAATGTTTTTTTTTATAATCCTTTTACAGTTTTTTTTATCACATACTTACAAAGTGCAACATTTTTAAATTCACACAATTTTTTGGACACCCTGTTTCTCCCTTTTTGAAGGTAGTGTAATATTCATTAAAAAAACCAAAAAAGGGGGGGGGGGGGGTTTTTTTTTTTTAAAAATGTTTTAAAAAAACCAAAACAAAAAAACTTAAAAAGATTTCGTTTAATTGAAAAAGACAAAAAGTCCCCCAAAAAATTTTTAAAAAAAGTTTTTCAAAGCTGTGAAAGGCAAACAAATAAAAAACTACCAAAAGAATTTATTTCTTGGAAGAAATTTGAAAGATGGCGAAACCCGGAAAATCCTTTTCTTTTTGCTCCCTTTAGGTTTCCAAAAAAGGGATCATTTTCTTTATATCTTTTTTTGTATCATTTTTTTTTAAACCCGCCCTCCTAAACCCCAAAAATTTTTTTACCTTCCTTTTTCCTCTTTCCTGGCACCTTCCTTAGCATCCTTCTTTTTTCTCACATCTCTCCTCTGCTCATGTCCAAAACCAATCTCACCTCTACTTTGTCTCCAACGCAATTGGAGCGACCCCCTTTTTAAATTTCTAACCCGATCCATTTTTGTCACAAATGAAATCTTACATCTTTTAACTTGCACCTCACTCTGTCTCCTACTCTCTGGTCAGTGCCACCATCCCCCAACCCTTTTAACATAGCTGGTCTCCTACCATCCTGAGACCTTCCCTTTCCCGTGATTCGTCAAAATCACTCCCGACATTCTTTCCACCCCTTCCACCTGCCTGCCTCTCTTTTCCCCCTCTTCCAAATCCCCCTTACAATGCTGTTGATCCCAAGTTTTTTTAAAATCATCCCCCCAACTTCTCCCTCATCCTCACCATTCCCATTTATTTACACACACTTTTCTTTTCCCCCCGCCTTCATTCCCCTCCTCCTAAACATATTCCACCTCTCAGGGTCTCCTCCTCAACCTGCTCACTATAAAATCTGATCACAATGTCATCAACAAACATTATAGTTCTGGAGACCCCGTCTAATCTCGCCCGTCAACCTGTTCATCACCTTTCAAAAGAAAATCTCGACCCCATCCCTGTGTAATCCCCCCTCCACCTTTTGGCATCTGTCACTGTTACCCAGACCCACCCCGGGCCCCACTTCCCTTGTACATATCCTGTACAACTCCATACTTCTGCCCTCCGACTTCCTCATACAATACCACCTTCCGGGCACCCCCGTCATTGCTTTCTCCAGGTCCCCAAAGACCAAAGCAACTCCCCTTTTTGCCTTTCTAAACTTCTCCATCAACACCCCCAGGGGAACCTCCATTTTTGCTGCTCTTTTTTTTGGCATTCCATCTGCTGCTCACTAATCTCACCTCACTTTTTTTTAACCTAGTTTCCATTACCCTTTTCCATAACTTCCTGCTTTGGGGTCATCAATTTTTTCCCCCTTTTATTACTACATTCCTGCATCCCCATTCTTAAATATCCACCCGTACCTTCTCCCCTCCTCAGGCATCCTCTCACTTTCCCAAATTCCATTAAACAATCTGGTTAAAAAACCCCCTGCTTCTCTTAAACAACCCCGGGCTTCCACAGGTATTCTCGCCCAAACGGTTTTCCATTCTTCATCCTCTTCATGCTGTCCTTACTTACTCCTTCAAACCCGGGTTACTTCTTGATTTATCTCCACATCATCAACCCTTCTCTTTTGTTCTCTTCATTCATCAGCTTCTCAAAGTACTCTTTCCATCTGCTCAACACACCCTCCTCGCTTGTGGGACTTTTCCCATTTTTATTTTTTTATTACCCTTCTGCTGAAATCTTTCCAAGCTCAGCCCCTTTGCCCAAAAAATCAGTACAGGTCCTTTTCCCCTGCAATGTCCAGCCTCTCATACAACTCATCTCGCCCTCTCTTCACCTTCCCCTTTTTCCCCTTTCTCTTGTCTACTTTTTTTCTCTCTGACTTCCCACTTCTTCTTTGCTATTTTCTTCCTCTGTATGCTCCCCTTTATTTCCCCCATTCCATCATCGGTTTCCTTTTTTTCCTCGCCTCTGTCAAATGCCCGGCCCTTCTTGTTCCCCCTTTAACATCTGCTTTTTTTCTCAACTGTCTGGTAATTTCTTCCTACCACCCAGTGCCTGTCCACCTTCTCCCCAAACTCAACCTTGCAGTCTTCCTTTTTTAGCTTTCCCCCATTTGATCCTTGCCTCCCTTTTTTCTTCCTCTTCTTGATTCCAACCATTCTACAGACCACCATCCTTTTCAACTACACTTTCTCCTGTCACCACTTTTCGTCCAATCTCCTTCAGATTGACTCTTCTTCTTTAATGTAATCTACCTGTGCATCTTCCTCCCTCTTGTACACAACCCCATTACCCCCTATTCTTAAAATAAATATTCACCAACCACTACATCCTTTTTGGGAAAAACCCCTATCCTCGACCTTTTTCATTCCTCTCCTTTACACCATAACTACCCATCACCTCCTTGTCTCCTGTGTTCCTTCACCAACATTATTGAAATTCCCCTTCCCTCACCACTTTCTGTCCTTTGGGTACACTGTTCATCCTTCATCCAACTCACTCCAAAATCTTTTTTTTCCTCCGCACACCCCCCGTTTGGGGGCATATGAACTCCTTCATTATCACACCTCAATTTACTACAAATAATCACTCTATCGCATTTTTTACCCCAAAACGCCTTGACATACTGTTCTTAGAATAACCCTTCTCCATTTTTCCTCCTATCCACCTGGCCTTACCCCCCTTTCCCTTTATCTCTTGCCCACTTTCAACCTTCCTTCTTCCATGTTCGCTAACTCTCTCCGCTTTCCCGTCTACTGCCCTTCAAATTTCTACCTCAGTTCCCCTTTTTGGACCATACCGATCCGGGATGGGAAAATTTATTTCTGCATATTGATTTGGCAAAATTTACCGGGGCCCCTTTCCCGGCGAACCCCCCCGATTTATCTGAGTTTGGGACCGAATGAAAAAACACTGGTTTTTACATCCCTTGGCTGGTTTAGCAGAAACTACCTAGAATAATGGAATGAAAAAATAAAACCTTTAAAAAAGTTCAGATGCCCCACGGGGAATTTTTAAAAGCAAAAGTTACTCTCTAAAAAAAGGGGTTTTGGGGGTATCCCCCCCTTAAATAAATGAAAAAGGTAGCCCGGAAAAAGCAAAAATTCTTAAAAGCCCCTAATTTTTGTTTTTTTTTTCCCGGGGAAAGTAGGAGGTATGGAGGGGGGATTTTTTGTCAGCCCTCAGGTGATGTTCAGCCTTAATTCCACAGGGTAGCTCAGTATTTTATTTTTTAAACCAAATGGTTTGTTATGAATCCACAGTCTATTAAGGCGTTTCCAAAAAAGTTTTAAAGGCTTCCCCTATGTCTTTATTCTGTTTAGTATCTCACTTCAATTAATTTGTTCCCATTTAATAGCAAAGTAGCTTTTTTCAAATTAAAAGTTATGGAGGTGAAAGTTTTTTGATAGTATATAAACAAATAACCTTGTAAAAACGAAACTACGGGGTTTCCAAAAAAACTAAATTGAAAAATTTTTTAGAAATTTTATTATGAAACTTTAGTCTTTCAAAGTTCTGTTTATATGAATGAAAACTTGTCCCAACATTTTCCCCCTTGGTGGGAAAAGTTTTGGAATTTCTGAAGAGGCGTTTCCCAAAAACCCCCAATTTTTTTTTGACTTCCCCGGTGCAAAACTTTTCCGAGGTTCTTTTTCAAAAACGGGGGAAAAAGAAAAAAATCACCCTGGCAAGTGGGAAAATAAAAGGGGAACTCCCGCACTTAATTAGAAATCTCTTAAACAGTCCAACAACAATCTTAAAAAATTGATTTGGGAAACCTTTTTAAAATTTTCATCATTCCCCTTTTGGAAGTTCCAGATCTTGGTTGGGTTTTCCCCGCTGACATTTCCCCTCATATGAAATCAAAAACCCCTCGAACCTGTTTTACTTAAAAGCTTCCTCTTTAAAAACAGTTTGAGGCATCACTAAATTTCCCGCTGTTTTCCCCAAGAGAAAAACAAAATTTAAAACTTACTGTTCTTCCCACGATCCCCCATAAAAAAAATGGAGAAATGTTTAAAAAGCACCAAGCGTAAAAATACAGAATACCCCACTTGCCAGACTACCACATAATACTGTATAAAAGCACATAGTAAAATTGTTAAGTCTAGATTGAGTACAGTTCCGTTATTTTGGGTACCTGTTTGATTATTCACATGCTGAGTCAGGGGTGATTTCATGGTAGAAAAATCTAAATGAAACCGGGAAAATTCAGAAATGCAAACATTCTAATTTTAAGGAATTAAGAATTCTGTGCCATTCCTTTGACTTAGTTGTTAAGATTTTTTAAAAAATAAGCTAAGCATATTTAAAAAATACTATTAATTAAATTCTTTAAATTTTTTCAGTTAAGTTAATCTTTTTCATTCTGATCTATTTGGTAAATTCAGTGAACACTGATGCTTTCTATGTATGATCATAGGCAGTTCCCTGAGGATGTACTGACACACAAAGAGTGATCGTCCTTTAATGCTTGAAGCAAATAACATATGCCATTCTTTTTTATCCTGGAAATTTTTTCATTAAGTTCCCTCAAAACATAAGTATGAGAGTGTTTCATGGATTGGTGAAGGGAAACAGGGGAAAGATTAAGAGTGACTCCCGATCACTGGGGCCCCTTCCCCCCAAAATTCTCAAGCTTGTTCCCTTTCCCCCAGCTAATTAAAAAGACACAATGCTGGAAGTGGGCTTCATTCTGGATCCTTCATTTTAGGGGGATGGAGCTTTGCCCAAAAAGTTTATTCAAGCTTTTGGGGGCTCGTTTTGGGCTTCAAAAACACCGCATATTTTTCTTTTTTTTTCAAAAAATAGGTTCTTGGACATTAAACAGGTGTCCTCAGAGCCCCCAGCTCTTTATCTGTTAAATTTTGTTTTTTACCCTTTATTTTAAATTATCATTAAAATTTTTTTTCCTGTGCATCCAGTTTGTTTAAAGGGCTTCTGTCAAAATTTATATTTTTTTATTGGGGTGCGTTATTTGTTTACCATTGCTTGCTGGCCATGTGATAAAAAAAAATTGACATTTTACCCCACCCCTTATACACCTCAGCACTCTAGCTTTGGATCTTTTTAACAGTTTTCCAGATCTTTTTTAAAATAGATCAAACAAAGGCATTAAAGAAGACCTTGGATAGGCCCTTTTTGCTTTGTTTTTTGATTTTGATGATCATTTTCCTCTTTTCTCCATTTTTGTTAAGAATGCCCATTCAAGAAGCGTTTCCTCTAATGGTTCTTTTTAAAAAAAAAACGGGCGACTGTTTTTCTTTCGTTTTTGATCTACTTAATAAAGCATACAGTATTAGTATAAATACTTTTTTCTTAACACTGATGATTCTGTTCAATTAAAAATAACGATTTTTAAAAAAATAATTTTGTTCAATTGATCCCCTTGAAAAAAAAAAAAAGATATTTATATAAAGGGGTTCAAAAGTTTTGCACTTTTTTAAATTTAAATTTCAAAAAAAAATTATATAATTTTTTTAAATTTGTTTCAATTTTCCCCCGCATCATACCAACTTTTAAAGCCCCAAATTTGTACTCCTCCCACCCTTTACCATTTCAACAAAAAAATAAGTGGGGAAAATTTTTTCATCCCTCATACCATGGACAGACTAGTCGAGCTTATCAAAAAATTAAGAGTTTTATTTTAGTATGGTGTTTTTTTATATTAATGCATTCTTGCGAAATAGCCAATGAGAAAGAAAAATCAGAGATTTAGGCAAAACCCCCCTTGGCTTCCCCCTTTCCCCTTTATGTGAAATCAATTTTATAGCTTTAAAACAGCTTCGCCTTGAGCAAGTTGAGGACCTTTGGGGTGTTATTAAGCCCTGTTGGCGGCTGGGTGAATTAAATTATGGAAACTTGGAATAGGGTTTTAAAACTGTGGTATTTCCATAAGGCTCCTTTCCAGTGGCAGAGGGATTTTTTTTTAACAAATAAAAAGTCATTAATAAAAAAGGGCAATTGAAATAAAAAATCGTTTTTGTATTATGTAGGATGAAATCAATAGGGTAGTTAAAAAATTTCCAAGCATGGGACAGCAGAAACCACGTCATGACGAACCCACCACTGTAATTAGTCAACGATATTACAAAAAGTTTTAAAAAAAAAGGGGTGGATAAAAGAAACAACAAAAAAAGTCACCATTTGACCCATTAAAGAAAAAAAAAATTGGATAGCCCACACAAGTACTTTGATCTGAGGGGAACTAGGGGGGGGTAAATTGACAATACAAATTGACAATGCAGAGTAAGGATTGATATTAGGAAAATTGTTGATCGGAAATAAAGTAAAATGGTTTGAACATGAAGAGTAATATTATGACAACTGATATATCTTAATGGATAACCAGAAAAAAAAGTTCTGGACATAGGGGGCAAGTCTAAATACTTGCTAGATGAGATTTGCATCAATCTTTTTAAAAAAAACATAGAAAGATAGATAGATAGAATTCTTTATTTCATTAATACACATAACAAAATGTTTTGTTGGTAGAACCAAAACCAAAGGGAGAATACAAAAACCCCTCCATCCCCATTATCCAACCCCCATCCCAAATACGGGGGCCAGGGGGTCTGGGAAAACCCACCCCAAAACAGGGCACAAGGCAGGAAAAAACCCTGGGCAGGGCGGCCCCCTGCATTTAAAAAGCACAATAAATATAAATAATAAAATAAACATAATTAGTATAAAGACGCACAATAAACTCATCAAGTCCCGACTTTTCCCCGTATCGCCTGCAGAGACCAGTGACCTTTTTTTGTGGGTCTGCAGGGGGGGGAAAAGTGTTGTGTTTGTTCGGAAAAAGGGGGTACATGTCTACAGGGGGGCAGGTTAGGGGGAGGTGTGAATGTATGTGGGATCAGCGGGGGGGAGTGGACTTGACGGGTCTGGGAAAAAACTGGTTTTAGTCCTTTTGGGTTTTTTATGTTTCTATACCACTTTCAAGGCAGCAACAAACAGTCCATTTCCCATGGGTGAGATCTGCGCTTTCATTTGGCCCCTCTTCTGCCCCCTTTCCCAGCTTTAAAGGTGGGTCTGGAGAGGATTTCCCTGTCACCTTGCTGTTCTCACCACCGGCAAATCTACCCTTCCGTGCGGTGCCCCACACTGTCATACTGTGACAGAGGATGTTTTAGAAATCAGAGGTTTTGGAGCATGAGGGAGAATCAGCCCTTCCCCACTGAGAAAAAAATCTTTTTGGGCCCTTCTTTGCGGTGAGATGTTTTAAAAAGACCTGGTCAGATCCAAAGGGGATTTGATCCCAAAGAACTTGATATTTACACACACATTTAACCTCCTCATGTAGAATATGGGCATTTCTGTTCTTCTGGACCCCCTATAGTCCACAAATACCTTTTTGGTCTTGTGGTGTTCAAGATGGGTTGTTGGTGAGCACCATAGTGCTGGGGGTTTCTTTCTCTGTAGTAGTCTCATTTTGTCTGATGGCCACCACAGTTATCATCCATACTTCACAACCATATTTGTGGCATGGATGGCAAAAAAGTGGAAATAATGTGAAAGTGCTGGGCAGCAAATTCCCGTTAGGTATCTCAGGCAATTAGTTTTTACATGGGAAAACAAAATGACAATGAAAGAGCATCATAATGATTTTGATAGAAGGACCAGTTAAAAAATAACTTCAGATAATGAAACTTTGTTATTTGTTTTTTGAATATTGGTTTAATTAAAGTTAGAGAAACTAGCTTTCTAAAAACCCTCCAACAAAGGTAGTGTCACCACTCTGTTGGTTTTCCATCTATGATGGATTTTTACAATGGTTTATTTAATTTGAGAATCTGTCCCCAACATCGGAAACAAACTAGTAACTACCTACAATTGTTACTATCCTAGGTTTAATTGGGGGCAAAACGGTGGTGCATGATAGTGCTGCTGCCTGCAGTTAAAAGGAGACCGGGGCCCCGGGTCCCCCCCAGGGGTTTTGTATTTCCCCCCATGTCTCGGGGGTTTTCCCCGGGTACCCTTTTCCTCCCAAAGACATCAGGTTAGATGGTTGGCGATTCTTTTCCGTATGTTTTGCGGGGTTGGGCCCTCCGGGGAATTGGTTCCTCCTTGTGCCCTGTGTTGGCGGGGGATTTTCCAGCAGACCCCGTGACCCTTTTCAGATTAAACGGGTTT
Organism: Polypterus senegalus; assembly: GCF_016835505.1. Classification (NCBI taxonomy): domain Eukaryota; kingdom Metazoa; phylum Chordata; class Cladistia; order Polypteriformes; family Polypteridae; genus Polypterus; species Polypterus senegalus. The sequence continues at coordinate 323,335,963 of NC_053155.1, read as the reverse complement.
GGGAAAATGGATGGATAGATAAAAATTAAACCAAACACATTCTGGTGATTTTTTCCATTTGAAATATTTATTTTTTTTTTAACTTAAGGTTTCCCAGGCTGTGGGACCCAAAGTAATTCCCAAATTTAATTCACACCTCTTAAAACTGGTTTGAATCCCAAGGTTAATGTCTAAAAGTGTTTAATTTTTCTCACTGGTTTCTGTTTTTTTAGGGGTCTATATATACCCCGTGCAAAAGACCCAAAGTCAGGGAGAACATGGAAAACCGGGGTTTTCTTAACAAGAAATGGGGAGGCGAGGAAAACACTAAGGTTAGTTTTCATTTTTTTTTGGAAACGGAGAGAATTTGAGGGGCTGGTAGAAACTGATGAGCCCTGAGCTTGAGTGGTGGACTTCAGGGCCTCAAAAGGCCCTTTTCTGCTCCAAAAAAAAATCTGAATACAAACTGATGTTAATTATTTTGTCCTGTCTTTTAAAAAAATTAAATAGTCTGTCCGCCCCCGCTTTCATTGTTTGGGGCTTTCAGACATGTATTTCGTAAAACATTTAACCAAACACATTCCAGCCACCATTTGTTAGGGAGAGGCCCTTTTAAATCCCTTCTGCAGGCCCTCTCCCAATAAATTATTAAACTGTTGCTTCAACCAATCAGATTTTAAGTTGGTTCAGGAGGGGGCCCCAGCAGGCGGAAAAGCCCCACCCTTTGACCGATTGGGTAGAAGCCCATTTGGGGAAATCTGGGCCACTGAGCAACCCCAGGCACAACTCCAACCCAGGCAGGATTCTGGGCAATATTATTTAGACACAGACCAATTTTAAGACCACAAAAATGATTTTGTCACCCCCGCCCAGAAGTTTTGGGAATACAAGAAAAATTTCCCCCCTGCGCCTTCTCCAGTTTAACACAAGCCCCGGGGACTTTTTTTTTCTTCCGGGAAAAAAAGCATGTAATGTATGCCATGGATGATTTTGCGGAAAATCTCCTCTGATCTCCTTGACCCCTTTTCAGAAAAATCGAAATTTGAGTTTGGGGGGCTGTACATTGGTATATTTGGTGGTAATTTTCCCCGCCCGGTGGGCTTTCCCTAAAGGGGAAAAACAACAGGGCAGGTTGCAGCATTAGCTTTGATGGAGATAGAAAGGGGTTTTTTAGGCCTGGGT
>NC_053155.1:323306008-323334302 GCF_016835505.1 Polypterus senegalus | reverse complement strand
CTTTTTTTAAACCGCTTTTTCTAGAGTTTTTTCCAATTATGTAGTGGTGGGGAATATGTCCTCGTGGTCCGAACTGGAAACACTAAATTTGCGGCAAAAAAGCAAAAGCTGGCATCACGGACACGAATATTCAAGCCATGGTCAAGACGACAGCTTGCACTAAAACATCTGAGTGTCTTTCGAATGTGCGTTTTGGGATAATTAATTAAAATGGGCTGGGTGGGCTATCCATATTTAAGTCAGGTAGTCCGGACTGTATATTTTGTTGAAGGCAGAGGTTTGAGTACCCGACATGGGCGAGAGCTGGATGACTGTGGCTATCTACATCTTTTGGAGTTAAAGTTAGGGCGTAGGTGCGCTTGCCTGCGGTCTGCTTTTAAAAGCCACCTATGCATAGTTTTGGTGTTACCAACCAGAAAATAAAAGAAGAAGGGAAACGATACGCTTTTTTTAATTAAAGAATGCGGCCCAACAGGTTCAAAGCGTGCCTGAAAGATGTGCGGCGAGAAACTGTGAGAAACCAGGGTGCCTGTCTAATGGGAAAGCAACTCAGTTTCAAAATCAAATGTTATTCTTCTTCTTCAGGTTTTTCACTGAACAGAAAAAGCATTTATGAGGTGGGCATGTTTGTTCTGGGGAGTGATCCCCCAGCCCCCCGGTCACCCTCAAACAATCGAAACATGTATGATCAATCCCAAAACTTGGTACAGTGGCAACTCACAAAAAATAACCAGAAAATAGATTGAGTTAAAAAAATAATAGTAATAGCTGATAAGGGAAAAGAAAAAATCAAACGCCCATGTCAGCATCTTCTCATACCATTATAAAACTGTACACACAGCAGTGGGGCACAGGGCCTGATGGCCTTCTCTGCTGCCCTAAAAAATATCTGAATCGCAAACTGATTTTAATTATATTTTGTCCATGAATACTTATTAAAAAATTTCCCAAATAGTCTGTCCGCTTCCTTTCATAGCTTTTCCGGTGGTTGTGCTCTTCCAGACATGTATTTTCGTTTAAACATTTAACAATACATTTCAGCCATCATTTGTTGCCAGGCAGAGTCAAAGTCAAAGAGGCCTTCACAATCCGTTCTTGCAGGTCCTCTAACACAAAATAAATGTGATTAAACTGCTTCAACCAATCAGTTTTTGAGTTGGTGCGTAGGGCCCTCTAGCGGCGCGGCAACGCCACCGATTTGACCCATTGATTTGATAGGATGGTGTATAGCTATTTGTCACCCCACAATGGCTGAAGGAGAAGAAATAGATTTGGTAGATTTACTTTCAAGGCCATTTTCAAGAGGGTTTCAAGAAAAGCTGGACATTGTTAAGAAAAGGTCGGACAACTCTGAACCTACTAGCCTGTCGCAACCAGGAGGATTTGTCCTCCACTTCGGGGTTACACTGCCGGACCTGGCCCCACAGGGTCCGAGGAACACTGGGTTTTATTGCTGGGAGTGCTTGTTATTTGCCACTGATCGACATGGTATTTGGACCACACTGGGTTTAAATTTGATCTGCCTAACCAAGGCAGCAACAAGATTTAAAAAAACTGCCCGGGCACTTACAAGCACGGTGCTTTCCAAAACTTTTGGGAAATCAGGCGGATCTACAGCTGAATGAGCAAGTGCCGGGGAACGGAGCTCCCAAAAAAAGGTGAAGAAACAAAAAATCTTAAAAGACTGATAGACTGTGTCATTTTGGGCAAACAGGAACTTTCAATTCGAGCACAGATGAAAGCAGATTTACATTACCACCTGTCCACCAATAAAGTGTTTAGTGGGATGTTTGGGTAAAATACAAAACGACCTGATCACTGCCATTGCTGAAGTGATGGGAGAAGAGAAAAGTGGCGTTAAAAAGCAACGTTGTCTCTATTATGGTGGATGAGGCGACAGCGCAGTAAGCAGGGGAGCTAGCACTGGTACTGTGTTACATACGGGACATGTGTCAAGGCGTTTTTCTGATTTGAAGATGGGAAGCGAGGGTGACATTGCAGGTCTATCATCAGATTTTGTTGGAAAGAATGCCTGGTAAAGTTGGCACAGTGTTTTGAGGCGCAGTTATGTCTTCTGGATTAAATGGGTGCAGGCTAAAAATTAAGAGAGGGAAACCCTTTGGCTTATTCATACACTGCCTAATCGGGTCAATTTAGTACTGACTCAAGGGCCTCAAAGCTTAAAGAATGCAAGATCTTTGTTCGGCCACCTCAATGCCTTTTCTGCATTTTTCTAGACCTTTGCGCACGCAACTACTGGGCTAAATCTGCCGCCATCTCCCTGGTGGCACCACCACCTGTGGTTATACGATTTTGGAGAAGAGAGATGCTCTAAAGGAACTGCTTCATCACATTCTGGAGCATCATGGCGAGGGATGATGAGGACACAGTGCGCTTGCTGATGGATTTAAGCCACGCCCGGATGATTTTTTGGGGTTTTGTTTTTACTTCAACATTCAGTGGCATTTTTGAGTATTCAGACATGCTCTTTTAAATTTACAGGACAAAAAACTGGAAAATGCAGTTTTGTCTGGCTGGGGTAAAGGAGTTCTGTGACAACGCTGAGTGAGATAGAAAACCGATAGAGGAACTTTTGAGGCACTGAATGCCCCGCAGGACCCCGGCACATGAAGAGGTCAAGCGCAAGAGCACTACATGCAACTCCATAGCAGGATTCTGGACATATTTTTGCCAGACACAGACCAGATTTCAAGACCAAAACTGATGTTTGTCACGCTCCTCGACCCCAGAAGAACAAGAAAATTTCCCACATGCAGCCTCTCCAGTTTAACATAGAGCCACAGAGCACTTTTTATCTGTCTCGCTAAAAACAGAACTGACTGTAAGTATACCATGGATGATTTTGCAGGGAAAAACTCCCACTGATCTCCCTTTACTTCCTTCATCAGAAAAATCTGAATGAGAAACATGGGGCAGGATGTACACATTGGTATGTTTGGTTGACCATTCCGTGTCCACTGCTTCTGTCAGCGGACATTTAGCCCTAAGTGAATTAAAACTTCCAGAAATACAACAAGGAGATTGACTTTCAGCTTTAACTTCAATGCATAGAAAGAGACTTTTGATGAAACTGAAAGGGTAGGATAATCTATACGACAGAGTAATTGAACTATTTTGAGGAAAGAGAGGATGGATTTTGTTTAGAAATAATTGAATTTTTGGTGAGTAAGATGTTGCATTTTCCTAAATAATATTGAAGTTTATGATTTATTATTGATGTTTTATGTGTGTCGTGGCAGTAGCTGCAGTGAAAGGAACTTGTTCACCCTGGTTTGTTATTAAATAAGGCATTTATGTGGCACAGGAGATTATTCGATGCACGCTCTTTATACTATTATATCTGCAATAAACTTTTCTCCCTTGGACTGACATCATCCCTCGCAGCTGGGTGCTGAATTTCCTCAGCCAGACCCCAGTCAGGAGAGGGAAACCAACATCAGGTACAAGAACAATCGCACGCCCCCAGGCGGGTACTGAGTCCCGCTTTTACACCCTGTTTACTATGACTGTGTGTCCTCTCAGAACAACTCCAGGATCATTAAATTTGCTGATGACGCTGTGATAGGGTTGATTACTGGGGGTGGAGGCAGAATATAGGACAGAAGTGGCAGGAATCATGGCCTGGTGTTAGAAAACAACCCTTCCGAATACAGATAAAACCAAGGAGATGATTATTGACCCATGGAAGAAAAGCTCAACACTCCCATTTACATCGGGGGGCTGAGGGAGTAAAAATTTTTAAAATTTCCCTTAGAACCCACATCAGGGGGACCTGTTTTGGTCTTAAAAACCAACAACACATTAACCAAAAGCACACAAATGACTGTTCTTTCTGAGGAAGTTAAGAGATTTGGCATGCCAACCAAATTCTCACCAATTTCTATGGGGTCTATTTTGTATGGACATGACTGCTCCTTGCAGGAAAGAAGGCACTCCAGCTGAATTAAAACTGCACAGCACATCTTTGGAGCAACCTTCTCCCCCCTACAGGACACCTACACTAGTAGGGTCATCAGGGGGCGCACAACATAATTAAAGTCCATACTTATCCTCATCACACACTTTTCACGCTGCTTCCTCGGGAGGCACTAAGGATGAAATCATGCACCACAAGACCGGACGGTTTTTCTTTCCACAAACAATCAGACTCTCAACAATGTTAATTGTTAAAGTCAACCCAAACCACAACTCATAGCCTCATAAATGAAGACTGCGCGGTATGTCATCAGACACTTGCCCCTTATTTTGTAATCTTCTAATTATAATTGCTATTTGTTTTCATACTTTTTGTCTTTCTGCTTTTGTATATGAAGGTGAGCAAGCAAAGTAAGAATTTCATTACATAGTTTTAACATGTGTTTTACTGTGTATATGAAAATAAACTTTGTATCTTCTATCTTGTATATAAATTTAAAAATTAAAAAGAAGAAAACAATTTTAACATGAGGGAAAAAAAACTAAAACAAGTAAAATGTACACAGTTATAACAAACTTTATATATTATACCCTGTTAGTTGGTTGCACAGCGGATCATATTTTTCCATATCTTTCTGCCCTTTTGTATCTTGTTCTGTTACACTCTTCACCTGCATGTCCTTTTCATCACACCCATAAATATATAAAAAATATAAATTTATATGTGTATATATATATATACTAGGGGGTTTCCCCCTGCTCGTTTTGCTGGCCAACCCACCCCTACGCGTTTAGTCATTTCCGGATCTGCTTTTGAAATCTCCGTCTTTTTGAAACTATTATCACTGACAATTGTTACATTGGTTTATTATATATGTGAGTGATCGTTCAGATTCATATAGAAATCCAAAAACTTCTCTGTCCGTGTTTTTCAGATAAATTTAGGAAAAAAGTATGATACTTTTGGACTTTGGATTTGTATCCATTATTGCTGTAGAATTTCCAATCGTCCGATGGTTTAACTCTTTCGATTCTATGTTGCATGCTTCTTGTGATCATAAATATGAACCTTACAAATTGGGGTTTTCTTTTGAAATTAAACTTGTCCCTGCTTTATTGTTGGGACCACAGATTCTTATAATATGGTCCTGAATCTGTAAATCTATTTTGAGCATTGAATGATGCAAATGCAAACAGATTATTGTAGATTTGGATATTTTGCCTGTAGTGTTTATGGACTTCACTTTCACCAAATAACAACTCTTTTATTTCACTCCTCTTCATTGGAGAAACACTCTTTTTCTTGATGGCAACACAATTGAGCATCTACAAGTCTCCGACAAATTTTAAAGCCAAACAATATCTACATATTTCTGTTATATCACCTATGTCATATATTTGATCTCTTTTACGTTCCATTATTTCAATTGAGTAATAATTCGTTTTTGAGCTAATGCGATCTTTATTTCAGTTTCTGAGGCTTTCAATTTTTAGTACTTTCTAATCTCTAACCTGCTCTGCATGTGTATTCCGTTTGAACCTCTTTATGATGTTCTACTCTGTCTTTACTCTTTATCTTTTATTTATGCCTCTGTTTACCTGTTAGGTTTTCAATTCCACTTTGCATTTTTTTACCAGATAAATAGTAACAGAAAACTTGATAATTTAAAAAAAAAGACAATAAACATCAATATAGCAGACAAAATGTAAATGGTGTGTGAATATTTTTTTATATGTACACATATTTTCCCAATATATATATTCAAACACACACAAAATATTTTTTATATAACATATCCACGGGAGAGCAACAGCAAGACAACCCCAAAAGGGAATGGTTTTGCGGTGGTGCCACAGACAGTTGGTCTCTCCTTCCTGACTGATTCTTCTATTTTTTTGCATTTTACGGGAGTCCGTGTAAATACTGGCAGCATTAAGCTGTACCTGCAGCCAATTCAGGTTGACAGGTAATCCAGCTCCTCCAGGATGCATCCATATGTGCCACTGCAGATGTTTTGCTGTGTTTACCAGCACAGTCTCAAGAGCATGGAGGCGATACCGGAGATGGGCCTTTACATGAGGAGAGCTGGAGAAGGGCATCAACCCCAAAGCAGGACTGGTATTTTTTCCTTGTGAAGAGAAACGGAGGAGCACTGAGAGCACTTCAAAATGATCTCCCTGCTGACTACAGTACTGGTGTGCATGTTTGGCAGACAACCGAAGCAGTTCCATGGGGTAGCATGAGGGACGGGCGCCTAGTGGGACCTGTGCTCACAGCTCAGCAGCTGATGGCACCGCAGAGAATACCACAGTTGGTAGCCTCCACGTTGGCACTTTTTCAGATAAGCAGGTTCACACTGAGATGAACTCCCCCCCCTTCCCCATTTGCTATACTGCCTTGAATTCTGTGTATCTAATTGTTTTTCTATGATGACACCTGGTAGGTTGTGAAGCTTAGGCAAAAAACTTTGTAAGATAAGTGACAAATTTCTCCCTTTGTGTTCTAGATACTAATATATGCAAGTATATAGCGTTTCTAAACTTTTTTGGGACTCCTCCCAACAGGACTACATGCCAAAGAGCATCGAAGTGTGATCACCGGCTTAGAAGACAGCCTGTCGGTTTGGGGAAACCTGAGACTCCAGAGCTTGGAAGCTTCCCGTGAAAGCAAATCCAAAGATTGCAGTTGCTCTATATGCCTAGTCGATGGGTGATGCAAGTACATATAAATGCAGGCAAAGTATTTGGCCTACCTGACCACACACTAACTCTCTGATTGCGTCTGTGTACAGGAGAGTGGTGATCCTACAATAAATAACTGTGCTCCTTCCTGTTTTAAGCTGAATAAAGCACTGAGACTCAGCCTTGTTTTTGGGGTGCAAGACAGAGTCACATTACTATATATATATAAATGAAGACAAAATATGTATATATATGGAGTGAGTGAGAGAGAGAGACATATACACATAGTTGTCGCTTTTAACAACACTAGGATCCATGGCCCTCACATCCTCACTGTACTTGTCTGAAGTTGGTCATTTTTGAATTTTTACACCCCCTATATCTGTTTTATTATACTGTATGTTTTGTTTTTGTTCTGGAATTATTGTTTACTCAATTCATGGTTATCTGAAATTTCATATTAACTTACTATGTACATATTATCGTTTTTTGGGTTTGAATTGGGACATGGGTGTAATGACTTGTTACTTTAAAACACTCACTTTTAGTGACTTTTTTGTGATGAAGAACAGAAGAATAACCAGATCAGATGTTGCAATAGACGAAACAATAAGTGATCAGAATATAGCCTGATATGTTCTTAAGTTCAAAGAATTTTCGGTTTGGAACATGGTGACCACTTTTCTGGTGGCCATAAAAATATTGTAATAAAACCATGGTCCCTGTAGCCATCTATTGTTAGTCCCCAGGACATGTTATATACTTGTTCAAATTCATTATCAAGTGGTATTGTTTTTATTGATCATCTAATATTGAACTTTATTGAATATCAATAATGGCAGCAATGTGACCTGTAGTCATGCTTTTATGGCAAGTGATCTGAAAACCAAATGATAACACAATTTAAAGACAGAAAGAAAAAAAAGAGTAGTGATATCTGTTGAGCATCTGGCAAATCACAGAACAAGCATGATGGTTTATAGATGTGCAAAACAAAATCCAAAGGGCACACCATGCAGGAAAAACCCCAGCCACAGAAATGCACCAAGCACAATCAAGAAGATTGCCAAAGTATAAGCTTCTGACCAATGCAGGGTTGTTTTACATCCTCTGATCAATATTTGTTTGAGGAGCACAACTTATGAAATTTAGATCAACAATACAATCCTGAATGAATTTTTAATGGTCAAAACTGAAGAAACTATGCCCAAATGGAAAAATTTCAGCATGCTATATTTGAGTTACTTTTTTTTTAGGTCTGTGTGTTTCACTAGTGCTGTAAAGTCAGTTACAAGTAATGCATGCATTGTACCTGTATTGCTTACTTTTGGAACTGAAGAAACTCCTGTTTTATTATTTGCGTTGAATATATAGTATTTTTATATTTTAATAAGTTCTGTAAGACAAATTTAGTTGAAATATTGATGGTTTGGGACTTAAAGGTGGGTTTTTAAATTAACTTCAAATTTAACTGAAACTTTAAAAGACCTGAAAGCTCCTACTACTTCTCCTTGAACAGTTTGAATTAACTTCAAGGTGGGAGTAAAAACAGTTTAAACGGACTGTTGCAATAATTGCGAATTCAGTTCTGCTAGGAAAAAATGCATAACTTTTTCAAGTGTCTGTAATATGAGGGAAATGCGGTGGGGTGGCACCCTATCCAGGGTTTGTTTCCTGCTTTGCCCTGTGTTGGCTGGGATTGGCTTCAGCAACCCTTGACCCTGTAGGTAGAATAGCAGGTTAGATGATGGATGGATGGATGGATATAATTGGGAAAAAACCCTAGTTTTTTTTAGTTAAAAACAGCTCTTAGATAGTACAATAATGTGAGCAGAGAATCCAGTGTTAAAAATGACAGTTGAATTTTGACAAATTCAGCTGAAATTAAAAGTACATACAGTTATTACAGGGGTCCCTTTATGACTCTTGCATATAAAGGACACACTGGCATGAGGACATCTTCATTTTGGGGGTGTGGCTTTCTCTCGTCCTGGAAGCCTATTGCTCTGTGCTAATTCAATACATTTTCCTTAGGCACCCTTGTGCTGTATCTGAAACAGTTACGAGCCCATGAAATGAAGACCCAATTTGTCACCTCTGTAACTCAACAAGCAAGCAAACCTGTTCAATATACACTACATAAAGGGATTATTAGGAACACCATACTAATACAGTGTTTGACCCCTTTGCCTTCAGAACTGCCTTAATTCTAATGGGGATTGATTCAACAAGGTGCTGAAAGCATTCTTTAGAATGTTGGCCCATATTGATAGGATAGCACTGATTGATGGAGATTTGTGGGATGCACATCCAGGGCCGCTCCCGTTCCCCACATCCCAAAGATGCTCCTATTGTTGAGATCTGGTGACTGTGGGGGCCATTTTAGTACAGTGAACTCATTGTCATGTTCAAGAAACCAATTTGAAATATTCGAGCTTTGTGACATGGTGCATTTTCCTGTGGAAGTAGCCATCAGAGGATGGGTACATGGTGGTCATAAGGGGGGGACATGGTCAGAAACAATGCTCAGGTAGCCGTGGCATTTAAACGATGCCCAATGGCACTAAGGGGCCTAAAGTGTGCCAAGAAAAATCCCCACACATTACACCACCACCCCCAGCCTGCACAGTGGTAAAAGAAAATGTTCTCATTCTGTTTTACGCAAATTTGACTCTACCATTTGAATGTCTCTAACAGAAATCGAGACCCCATCAGACCAGGCAACATTTTTCCAGTCTTCAACTGTCCCAAATTTTTTGGGGGCTCTGCAAATTGAGCCTCTTTTTCCTATTTTTGTTGAGATGGGTACCGTGGGTCTTCTGCTGTTGTAGCCCATCCGCCTCAGGTTGGCGTGGGTTTTGGCTTCACAAATGCTTTGCTGCATACCCGTTGTAACAGTGGTTTTTCGTCAAAGTTGCTCTTCTATCAGCTTGAATCAGTCGGCCCATTCTTCTCTGACCTCTAGCATCAACAAGGCATTTTTGCCCACAGGACTGCCGCATACTGGATGTTTTTCCCTTTTCACACCATTCTTTTAAACCCTAGAAAATCCCATAACTGAGCAGATTGTGAAATACCAGACCGGGCCCCTTTTGGCACCAACAACCATGCCACGGCTGAAAAATTTCTTAAATCCCCCTTCTTTCCATTCGACATTCAGTTTGGAGTTCAGGGGATTGTCTTGACCAGGACCACACCCAAATGCATTGACAACTGCCATGTGATTGGTTGATTAGATAATTGCATTAATGAGGGAATTGAACAGGTGTTCTAATAATCCTTTAGGTGAGTGTATAATTCCACAACACAAGCCATGAGATCTGAGATCTCAGCTCTATTTTTGGGCTCTGCAGTTTGTCACCAGAAATGCCTACTTAGTACCAATATCTTAAAAGTCAAATATTATATACAGTATGAACTCTATTATGTATAACCCCAGGGGCTCATTTTTCTTGTGATGAGCCCTGCCTATGCCCTGTTAGACAATTATAATAAATATGAATTATTTAGGATACAGAATTGCTCATTGCTGCTGTTCTCTAATAGACAGTTTGTTAATACAGGTATTTAAAATTTTTTCTCAAAATATCCATCTTAATAAAAGTGTAATAAAAATGTATGTCTGTGTATCTGTGTCTGTCAGGGTTGCAATGTCTCCAAATAGATCATTCCAGCAGATTGTATCGCTAAATATTTGTAGTAATGAAGTGCATTGGATTTGTCATTCCAACAGAAGCGCATCACAGATATTTGTAGTAATGCTTTACAAAATACATTCAAAAATAATGGTGCAGTGCAAACACTAAGGTCACGTTGATTACTTAGATCTCAACCCATCTTGACAGGTAGTACAGCAATTATAATACTAATCAATTATTGTTGTAAGTTCAGCAAAAAGTAATTTGATCTCTTTTTAACAAATACAAGTATGTCTGAAGTGATATGCTTTTATAAAGAGTGAATATTTAAGAAGAGTTTTTTCAAAATTTACAGTTTCAGCACTATAACATAAGTGGTCAGTACTTTTATTATGGTCTTTAAGGACTGAGGCTTTCCTTTATCTAGTAGTTAAAGATGTTCAGAATTTCACCATTGACCCTTTTCTATCGGTCAATTAGTGAGAGGGTTATGAATCTTATCTGGCCCTTCATGTCTCTATTTACTTTTCCTTTTGTCAGGTAAACAGTCCAGGGGCCTCTATGTATAACGTGGATGCTGAGAACTCGCACTATAACATGGCGTAAGCACAAAAGCTAAATGTGTTTACGCACAGAAAAATCCAGATGAGGGATCTGCGTCTCAACTTCCACGTCTTACGCTACATAAATCCCGATCAGCGTGAAAAGTAACCCGGCATGCGCTTTATGTAACGCCCAACCTCCCAGAATTATGCCTCTTTGATTATGCAATGAATATAAATCGCCTTAAGCTCAGCCTTCTGTGAAAAGACAATTGGAAAAGCGAGGAAAATATAAGAATTTCAGCAATACCAAGTGGAGGCAAAGGAAAACATACTATTTGTTCAAATAAACCGTATAATCAACAAAAGAAGTTGATCGAGTGACATAGCGTGTTGGAGAAACTTGAAAGCTCCATTCACAAAGTCGCTAAGTGCGGAAATAAAAGAAGTCACATATCAAAGTCGCTGAAAGGTGAGTTGTAGCACACTGTCAGAGTGTCATATAAAAGCTTATTAGGTTGTACGATAAAAAGGCACACAGTGGGGAAAAAGCACAAGTCAACTTCAATCTCGACATTTCCACTTTAATCACGTAGTTTATTTTGTCATTAAAGTAGAACATCATAAAATTCATCTTAAAATCGTTTAATAACCAGTTTCTCAAATCACATCGTAATTAAAGTAGACGTTAAATGCTTTGTTTTGTATTTGATCTTCTATGTGCTCTGTATGTGAATCACTACTTTGTTTCTTAAACGCTCTCTTCTCCAACTGGACACAGAATCCATTACATTCGTGATGTTACAGCTCTCTGAATAACTAAAATACTGAGATGTATATCGTGATATCATTTTTATGATCATAGGAGTTAAAGTAGTTATTAAACATGAGTTTCACGGAGCAGTGATTGTGTATGACCTTCGATGAAATAATTTATTGCAGCAGTACTTAGTGCTCTAGGCTTGTGGTGGCACTGGGCAGAGGAAGAATCGGTGGCTCCTTCAGCCCGCCAATAAGTAATAATAAGTAGGTAGCTTATGCACGGTGGATGGCCACGTCCCGTGCAGACACTGCATAGCACTCGCAATAACACAAGCATTTAACTTTTGCCTAAACTTGTCGCTGAGTTTTTAGCTGTGTTGTTATTTTCTCTTTCTGTATTATATTCAATATATATTAACGTGACGCCACTGCAGTCCTGCTTTTCTTTTCCCAAATACTCAATCACCACACAATCAGCTCTGTAATAGAAGTGAAGCCATCTGTAAGCTTAGAGCGCCGAGTCTTCAAAACGTTTAAGGAACATTGAAATATCTTCGTAGTACATGTTTAATTATTCTATCCTTCACTACACTCCCTGAGTGAAGAATATATAGATTATTTAAATGAAGTTAAAGTTTTATCTGTATAATATAGTAAACATATTTTGCTGCATTTCAACTAAAATGATATCAGCATCATATGTAAATGACCAACATGTATAAGCAGTGCGCATGACAGAAATGTTGCGTAAGAACTTTTCCACGCTCAAATCGCGAATGTATAAACCTACACTTGGCGTAAAGCCACGACACTTTTCCACGGTACCTCATGCCTTGTCGCATCTACAAGTTCTCCGCTCGGTTTTGCAGACTGGCGGCACCCAGCATCAAAGCAATGCTACTGTTCCTGTGTGGTTACTCCTTATTTTCCTGACGTGTCTTTATAAATACACTGAAACTAACTGAATATCGTTTATTAGTGTAATGCATCTGATTGTAATTAAGTTGTAACAATATAATGGTCTAGGGAACAGCCATAGTATTCCAAATGCCATAACTGCTTTAGCATTGTTACCTCACTGCACCTTCTTCTTCTTTTCAGCTGCTCCTCGCTTAGGATTGCCACAGCGGATCATCTTTTTCTATATAACTCACTGCAGCACTCGGAGTATTTATATCACTGTATCTGAGTGGAATCACAGCAGCAGCTGATCGGAAAGAGAATTATGGTATACAGCATCAGGCACACGCTACCTCAGCCACGCAAAACGTTTTAAAGCCTTTCCTGTATGGACCTCAGGGTTCAGAAACAGTTTCATCCCAAGAACTATAAACTCACTCAATCATTGTTCCTTGTAGAACTGTTTGTACTTATAAGTACAATTGGCTCAGTGTAAACTTGCTCTACAGTTGTAATATTGCACAACCTGAGCCACTTTGTAAAGCTTGCATTTACATATGATGACAATATCATTTTAAGATGAAATGCAGCAAAATATGTGTATTATATTACAGATAAAACTAACTTCATTTAAATAATCTATATTCTTCACTGGGACTGGCGTGAAGGATAGAATAATTAAACATGTTCTACGAAGATAGTTCAATGTTCCTTAAACTTTTTAAAGAATCAGCGCTCTAAGTTTACAGATGGCGTAACGTCTATTACAGAGCTGATTGTGTGGCATTCGGTTACTTGGAGAAAGAAAAGCGAGAACTACTACTGCGTGCCCAATATATATTGAATATAAAACAGAAAGAGAAATAACGCCAGCTAAAAACGAGCAAATCTTCGACAAAGTTAATGTTGTGTTATGAGCACGAGGCGGTTATGCAGTGTCCAAGCGGATGTGGCCATCCGCCGTAAGTGCTACCTCACCTGACATGCAGGCAAGGAGCCACCGATTCTTTTCTGCCCAGGGCCACCCAAAGCCTAGAGCCGTCCCTGAGTACTGCTGCAATAAATAATTTCATCGATGGTCGTGCACAATGCGCTGCGTTTGTAAAACCCATGTTTAATAGTGATTTAACTCCTATCATCATGAAAATGATATCCGTATACATCTCAGTATTTTATTATTCAGAGAGCTGTAATATCACTAATGTAATGGATTCCGTGGTCCAGTCGGAGAAGAGGACGGTTTAAGAGACGTATGATTCACACACTAGAAACAATAGAAGATCAAATACAAAAGAAAGCATTTAACATGCTACTTAATTACTATGTGATTTGAGAAACTGGTTACTTAAATGATTTTAAGATGACGTTTATGATGTTCTACTTTAATGACAAAATAAACCATGATTAAAGTGGAAAATTGAGATTGAAGTTGACATTTTCGTGCTTTTTTCCCACTGTGTGCTTTTTTTTCTGTACCCTAAAAAGCTTTCTATATGACACTCAGACGGTATTAACCCCTTTTCACGGCGACTGATACCTGAGCTTTCAAGTTTCTCCAACACACTATGTCACTCGATCAACTTCCTTTTTTTAATTATACACGGCTTTTTGAACAAATAGTATATTTTTCCTTTGCCCCACTTGATATTCGCTGAAATTCTATATTTTCCCGTTTTCCCATTGTCCCTTTTCACAGAAGGCTGAGTTTAAGGGCGATTTATATTCATTTGCATATTCAAAGAGGATAATTTGGGAGGAGTTGGCGCTATAAAAGCGGACGAAGCGGGTTTTCACGCTGATCGGGATTTATGTAGCGAAGAACGTGGAAGTTGGAGACGAAGATTCCTGCATCTGATTTTCTTGTCGAAAAATTTCGCTTTGTGCACCATGTTATAGTGCAAGTTCCAATGACGACGCTATACATGAGGCCCCTGAATGCATACCTATATTTAAATAACATGTCATTAGTGTTGTATATGAAAGTTAAAATGTGTGTATGTGCTACAAAAATTATGGTGCAAAATTAGTGTATTTTAATGCATATTCAGCAATTTCCATTGTTTACAGAGGGGAAAAATGGTACAATCTACGAGCAATTCTGAACAATCGATGCGCTCCAAGGATTCTGCACTATAGAAACAGTAATAAATGATGTGGTTACTGATTTTAGAAACCAATTTACCAGGAGAGAACAAGCACCCACCGGGACATGGTCCACAACATGGAAAATGAGCTGTACAAGTTTTCTTTGAAGGTATGTTCCCACAGTTTGTTGAGGTGACAAATCATGCCTTTCATAAATACAGGGCTTCTTAAAAATCTTTTATCAATATAACAGGGGGTATTTTTTGTTATTAATTTATTAAAGTGTGCCCACTTTTATCCTACATTTAGTTATTTTTATTTCAGTATGTAATGTAAAATGTATCCAAGTCTTTTTACAGCAACAGAAGAGGATTTTGTGTTATACCTGAAGTGTTTACCAGCATGACAGGCACTGCTTAGCACCACTGCTTCATAGGTTTAGCATACTGAGTTTGAAACTTTTCCCTAATTCTTCACCATAAAAGGGGTTTACGGTTATAAAGATGTTCAGCTTAAGCTAGTGGTGACTCTAAACTGGTCCATTGTCAGTGGGGGTGTGCAGCCTGATGGACTGGTATTCGTTTAGGCAGGATTCTGTTCCCCTTTTGCTACTTGGGTAGGCTGTGGTCCCTTTAGAACTGGCTTGGATGAGTTTAGAATGTTAGGGTTTGTAAATATAGAAAGTACATTTTAAAGTTTCTTGTTCTGTTATATATGCTATACATTGACCTCAGTCATTTTATGTGAATTTATCTTTCATAAAGCAATCAAGAGTACACATTAAAATGACAAGATAAACAATTGATAAAAAGATTTGTAATATGTTGTCAAAAAACGAGTAAAAAGACAGAAAGGTTTGGGGCAGCCACCCATGTAATTTGTATCCTGGCTGCAACTTCGTTTCTTTCCAATACCAGCACTGAAGTGTTTTACAACAGAGTCCAAAACAAGACTGACACAGAAGGGGAAAAGGGAAGGCTTTTAAGGGGAGACAGGAAGTGGAGGTCTAAGGCCCAACGTGTTCATTGTTCATTGGTTTAGTCCCGGATGTGACATCAGGGGGCCGAGCTGGCAGGTTTTGCTCCTTTGGGCTGGTCCCAGAGTGACGCCCAGAGAGCAGGTGGAACCCCCCGGGTTGGGCCACGGGGAAGTGAGAAAGAGATAGTGCGCCTGCCACACCCCGCATGGCTCAGAACTGCCTTCCTGACCCCTTTTGGCTGCCTCCCATGGCGTGTGTGACAAGGCCCCCTCAGCCAGACCGCCGGGTCGGGCGACCTTAACCAGAGGTCGTAAACCCGAGAGAACGGGCGTTGGATGGAGCACCCGACGCGAACGAGTGAAAACTTGTACGGCTGCAGGTCAAGAAACCACCGGGTGACCCGCGGATTCGACTCTTGTGCGGGGGCCATCCATGAGAGGTGCATGGTCCGTGACAAGGGGTGAACTCACGGCCCAACAGGTAGTACCTCAGCTGAGTGATCGCCATTTAATCGCCAGAGCCCCCCTCTCCACCGCCGATACCTGGTCTCCGGTCCAACGTTTCCGCTCAGGAACATGACGGGTGTTCACACCACTCACACTTTGGCTCAACGCTCCCAGGCCTGTGTCCGGCGCCCGCCTGGAGGATGAAAGGCAAAGAAAAGTTGGGTGCCATCAAAATAGGTGCGGACGAAAGGGCCTTCTTCAAGTCACCAAATGCAGCGCCTGTTTTTGCAGTCCATACCACTGTTCGGGCCCCTTTTTGTTAAATCAGTCATACGCCCCCAAAACGGTAAAAACCCGGGGCGTATTTCGCTAACCCGAAAGGTTTGGACCTGCCGCTTGGTTCGGACGGGCCATTTCAGAATGGCATCAATTTTGAGCACTGTGGCCTTAGGGTACCCACCCACCAGGTAGCCTAAATATTTGGCCCGCTTAATCCAAAGAAACATTTCTGGGATTAACCGAGCCCGCCTCACCATGTCCGAATACCGCTGGACATGCTGTGGTGTTCCTTCCATGTGGGAATAGATGACCACGTCATCTAGGTAGGCAGCACTGTATGAGTTATGAGGCCGAAGCACTTTGTCCACCAGACGCTGAAAGGTTGCTGGAGCCCCGTAACCCAAATGGAAGGACACATACGCAGTGTCCGTTTAGGGTGTACTAACGCGGTTTTTCCTTCGCTGAGTCCGCAAAAGGAACCTGCCAGTACCCTTTTGTCAGTCAAGTGTGGTCAGGTATTGAGCCCGTCCGCCTCGAGAGGTCGCCCACGCGCGGGCATTGGATAGGATCAAATTGGGAGACTTGGTTGCCGACGGAAGTTTCAGAACCTCCACTCCGGCCAGGCTTACCGCAGAGCACAATGGGCTGGACCAGGACTATAACTCTCCTCAATTAACCTAGTTCCAGCATGCGCTGATCTCCAGTCCACTTCAGCCTTTTTGCCTGGGGAAGACGGTAAGGGCTCGGACAACCCGGCTCTGTCACAATGTTGTGCTCAATCAGAAGGTCCTTCCGGGTGTTACTACTACCTCAACGTCCGATAACTGTTTCAGCCCTGCCGTCCGGGTCTCAAGTCTGCCCAAAGTTAAGGTCGGGTGTGTGAGCGAAGAGTGAGCGGGGGGCCCGAGGAGGGATCAGGGCCCCTGTCCTTCCACGGTTTCGCAGGGTTCACATGATATACCCGGCCCTTGGCCGACGATTGGGTGACTTCACCAAATAGTCGACCAGCCCTTCTCCCTTAACTCGAGGGCCTGCCAGTGGGCAAGCAACCTAGAGTGGAGGTAGGCACGGACCATGACCCGACTCCGGGGGAACTCCCAAGAGGTGCGGTTGTAGTAGCTTAACCTGTGCTGCTGAGCCTCCATGTGACTTTTAAGGACAGGCAATCTTTCCAAATCTATCGCGGAACTGGCATACTCCAGTATGTTATGGTGGAAGAGCCTCTTTCCCAGCCTTCTTCAAAATATCCAATATGCCCCAGGTTTCCCCCTACAGTAGTTAAAGGGGGAAAACCCCCGGGAGGCTTTGGGACTTCCCAAAGGGGAAAAAGGGACAGGGAGGAGCTGATCCCAGTTCCTTCCATCCTCGCTGACCCCCCCTTAGTGAGCATTTGCTTGAGAGTCTGATTAAACCTCTACTAACCGCCGGTTTGAGGATGATACCAGGTTTTTAAATGCTTTATTTTCAGTAATCTGGCAGTCTCCTTGAACGCCCCCGAGGTGAAGGGGTCCCCCGGTCTGTCAAGATTCTGGGGTCCCAGCCGAATACCTAGTAATTCCCGCTGCTTTAGAGGTAGCTGAGCAACGGAACAGCTTCGGGTATCGTGTGCATAACCACGAGACCAAAATGTACTTGTGTCCTCGGCTGAGGGGTCAGAGTCCCACCCCGGCTTTACCCCGATTCTGTGGAAGGAACGCCCAAACAAGGGGAAAAGGAACAAGAGGACACGTCCCTTTCCCAGGAATTTGTCGCAGTTGACACTCCGGCAGGAAGCTAAAAGTTATTAACCTCTCATTAATTCCTGGCAGTAAAACCGAGCTTGATCCGCCCAAGTTTTTGGGGCCCAGGTGGCCACCAGGGGTGGTGCTAGCTCGCAGACCGCCGCCCCGGGAAAGGGCGCGCACCAGCAGCAGCCTCGCTCCTGCCCGCATGCATTGCTACACGGTAAAGGAGGTCATTATCTAACACAAAGTAGGGGCCCTGTGGGATCGACTGACTAGTGCGGGCCATGCAGGACCACGCATTTTTACAAACTTGGAGTCGCCCTTCCATTGCCCTTTGAAAAAGCCGGCGCTTTTTAAATTAAACCGCAACACGGAGAGAGGGGCAGCGCCACCCCAATGGGCGGTTTCCCCCCGCCCCCGCCGCGTTTGGGGGATGACGGGCAGCCTACGGCCCGGAGTTGAACGCAGCCAGGACGCGCTTCACCCCCCTGCCGCTGATTACACGGGGGAGGCAGCTTGAGACGGTTCATCTCCGCCCATAACGAGGCCCAACTTAACCCCGGAGTGGTATGTGTCTTTGCCGTTTAATGTCAGACCAGTCCCGCCCTAGTATCACCGGTGCGGGGGATCGGAAGGGTTGCCACGGTTACTTTCTGACTGATCCTCCGTAGCTAAGACACAAGCGGCTGTAAAGGGTTTCCGGGACACGGGTTTACTGGGCTTGAATTTTAGCCATTGTCGCGTAGCAAAAACGGGGCAACAATGGAAATGTTGCTGCCGGAATCGAGCAGAGCGGAAGTTTTAAACCCGTTTAAAGATCACCACGCCTGTGCGGGACCGCCAACGGGTTTGTCAGAGCACACCAGCCCCCCTCCCTCCACCGCATTCCCCCTCGCTAAGCGGTTTTTGCGTGCCGCAGGGCCTGACGCCGATGCAAGCCCGGGTTATACAGGGAGGGGCTAGGTCTTGGGACATACCCCGGGTGAGTTTGGCAGGGCCGTTCCGCCTCCCAGAGTGTGAGGCCGCCCCCTGTGTTTCCAGGGAAACTCTATGAGCTCAGACATGTTCTTAAACTGCACTCCCAGACCGCCGGGTGAAGCCCTGGGGGGTGCTTTCAGGAGCAGTAGCACGCCACCGCTCCCAAAGACCTGGTGGGGCTTTTTTTTCCAAGGGCCGTAGCCACTGCCATACTTTTGCCCATAAGGACCAGGTTGTTTACTGGTCGGCCTCTCAGGGGCCAACCTCCACTTCTATTTTACCCCACCTGCCAGTCTGGGGCACCCCAAGGGGTAAAGGGCTGTGGTTTCACTGGGGGCAGGACCTCCCCAAGAGGCATACTGAGTCCCTCTTGTCTCCCTCCAGGGGGAGCCCAATTGTGGGGCCCACCGACACCCCTGGCCCCTCTAGACGGGCCCAGTTCTGGCTGGGAGCCGAGCCCGACCGGGGCTCGGCCAACCACGGGCACCCTCCCGCCTGAATACCGGGCCGACGTCCCCACCTGGGTGTTTTGGGTCCTCCCCCTTTTCTTCTGGGACTTCTCCATCCTGCCGACTACGCCACTGTCACAAAACAGCAAAGACAGAAAAGGTTTGGGGCAGCCACCCCTGTAATTTGGTATCCTGGGTGCAACCGCTTTCCCAAAACCAGCACTGAAGTGCTTAAAGAGTCCAAAACAAGACTGGGCACAGAAGGGAAAAGGGGAAAGGGTTTTAAAGGGGAGACAGGAAGTGAGGTCATAAGTGGTCGCAAGGTTCATTGTTTATTGGTTTAGTCCCGGATGGACATCAGGGGCCGGAGCTGGCAAGGTCTGTCTCCATTGGCTCGGTCCCGAAGTGACGTCCAAGGGGAGACAGGTGGAACCTCCGGGTTAGGTCCACAGGGAAGTAGAAAGAGAGTTAGTGCGCTTTTGCCACATCCCGCATGGCTCAGAACTGCCTTACTGAGTCCTTTAGCTGCCTCCCATGCCTGTGTGTGACAATGTATAAAATATATGGAAACAGGATGCTAAAAGTAAGAGAAAAGTAAATGCTGGCGTGTTCAGTTTATTACCATTGTAACATGGAAACTAAGTGTTTTTTGCCTTTGCTCTTCAACTGCTTTTTTTAATTAATTTCTACCAAAAATCTTTATAACTCTCAATCAATTCACAGCATATTAGGTAAAGACTAGTAAAAAGACTTTTACTCGGTTTATACAAAGCTTAAACATTTCATTGATAGGATGTTTTAAAAGAGCATATTTAGGAGACCTAATACTAGGAAGGCTCCAATCACATTTTTCAGGGCCTGTCAGATCACCCATTTCATGTTACTGAATTGGTCTTTTGAGTCTAATTTTACTGTAAGCCCCGGGCAAAACCAGTTGAGAGCTTTATGTATTTCTAACTATTGAAGTGTTAACTTTGATATTTTTAATTAAAACCCTTTAGACCACAGGAGTTACGCTCATTTTTTTGACTAAATGAAATTCTGTAGGCTTACTGTTTAGCTAATTAAATTACTAAAATAAATAAATTCCCCTAAAATACATACTTTTTAGTAATAAAATATATACAGAAAATATTTATCCATAATACATAGTAAAAAAAGAAATAATAAATGCTTCTTTATAATTTCAAGCTATCTGAAACAAAAACTTAATTTAAAAAGAACTTTTACCACAAAATATATATATTCTCAGAATTGACAGAATTAATTGACCTTTGATGACATGCCACTTTTGTGGGATGCACTTATTTAAACTTGTGAGCTCTGATAAAATTATCTACAGCATTCTGCCTGATGGGAGTTATAGTCCCCATGTCAGCACTGCCAAAAGTTGCAGGGGTCATGTAATATTTACTAAATACCTTTCACTGACAGCCACACCACCCGAAAAGCAATTCAACTTTATAGTGTGCAAACATGTCTTCTTTTGTGCTTCAACAAACTTTCCTCTTTTACTTTGTTTTTGTAGACAGCTATTTCTCAGTGCAATCACTGTCAGCCG
This sequence comes from Polypterus senegalus, assembly GCF_016835505.1. Lineage (NCBI taxonomy): Eukaryota > Metazoa > Chordata > Cladistia > Polypteriformes > Polypteridae > Polypterus > Polypterus senegalus. The sequence goes on along the minus strand of NC_053155.1, from coordinate 323,313,341 downwards.
TAGAAAAGGATGCGTGATTCAATGTCATATTTACTGTAGCATTCTTAATGATCTAATATTAGCAAATTACAAGCACAAAACACAACAGTCAGATAATTTTGTTTTTTCTGTAACATCACTAAATTTCAATCATTCATTCAATTTTAAAAAAAAAAGTTTAGTTTTTCTTTTGTGTGTGTAAGGGGGAGGGATACCCCTAAATATTAATATATCAAAATGTCCTTTCTTAGTGGATAACTTCTGCCCTAGATGTACCATCAAATTCAGCATTTTTGCTAAACAGTATAAAGTGCTTTTTTTTATGAGTGAGTGAGTTTTTCATTATATTGTAGGCCTTTTAACTGGTGTAATAAATTATGCATTTAGGGTATTATTTTATTTGTTTTTCATCTGCTTTAAGGGTATGGAAATCTTAATGTGACTCCAATTTATTATTAATATTTAAAGATTACTTGTACTGAGGAGTTATCAGTTGATTATAGGTTACTGTACTATTTGAGTTGGCATTAAAATTTTTATCGCTTGTTAAGCTTTGGTTATATATCCTTAAAAAAATGTGACTATAGCTAATAGTCATCTTTTACATGTAACCTCAACCATTAAGCATCATTTAAATAACACATGCTTGATAATAAAACCTCAATGCTAAGTAGCTCTCTTAGCATGTGTTTTTCTTCTTCTTCTTTCGCTGCTCCGTTATGGGTTGCCACACGGATCATCGTTCTGTCCTCTACACCTTGCTCTGTCCCACACATCACCTGCATGTCCACTCTCAGCACATCCATAAACCTTCTCTTAGGCCCTCCTCTTTTCCCCTTGCCTAGCAGCTCCATCCTTAGTCCTTCTCCCAATATACTCAGCATCTCTCCTCTACACATGTCAAACCAAAACAATCTCGCCTCTGATTTGTCTCCCAACCGTCCAACCTGAGCTGACCCTCTAATGCATTGTCGGGCAACAATTTTCTAGGGGCGCTGCGGAAACTTTTGTAAAATATTTAAAATTGCTAGTGTTTTTGAACTTTGGTTGATTAAAAAATAATGTTTAAAAAAATATATTTTATGTTGGAAAACGAGATAAGTTAATCAGATTGTTGAATAAACAAATGTATTTATTTTGAATGCAAGTTAAAATTTCGCTGTTCACCATTCATCATAATATCAATACCAGGGTGAAAACAATCTCGTGAGACTTAAAAAGTCTCGGTTAGAAGATTCTCTCACTGTACGGATACAGAAATGAAGTCAAGAAACGCCAGAGACTTCAAATGATCGACAAGGAAATGTGCATCTGTCTTTCGAAAATTGATCCTCCATCAATTCATATGTGCTGAAAAATAACTAAAAGTTCACAATAATTAAATTTTAAGATTTAAAAACTTGTAAAATTAACTGTTTTATTGCATTGTCCATAAAATTGTGTCCGTGACTTTATTTATGGGCAGTCCCTCAGGTGCTCTGTGAAAGAAAATGTTTGGACTTAGTGACCCAACTCAAAAAAGGTTGCCTTTCACTGCTCTAATGTATTGATTTCTAATCCTGTCAATCCCCATCACACCCATTCAAATCTAACATCTTTTAACTCTGCATCTCCAGCTCTGTCTCCTGCTTCTTCATGCATCCATCTCGAACCAAAATAACAAAGCTGGTCCACATCGTCCTGTAGATCTTCCCTTTCACTCTTCTGATAACCATCTGTCGAAATTACTCCTAACACTCTTCACCCATTCCACCCTTCTGCACTCTCTTTTTCAACTCTTCCACAATCCCCTTTCTCTGGGACTTTTGATGCAAGTATTTAAACTCATCCCCCTCCAAACCCCTTCCTGCATTCTCACCATTTTTGGACCCCCCTCACCTGCTCACTAATCATCAACCCCTCTTAAGCTTAGCTTCTGCTACTCTTTCCATATCTTTATGCCATGGCTTTTTTAATTTTTTCCGTAGTTACACAGCTCTGCACATCTCATTTACTCTTAAAAATTGGTACAGTACACTTCTTCCCCTCCCCAGGCATCCTTTTTACTTTCCCAAAATTCCATTAAACAATCTGGGTTAAAACTCCACTGCCATCTTTCCTAAACACCTCCATACTTCCTGTCATCTGGACCAACTGCCTTGCCATTCTTCATCCTATCTTAGCATGTGTTATATGAATAATAACTTAGTTCACGCAACCTCCCGAGGACTACCAATACCTTGTGTTGTAAAATCAAACCTCAGAGGCTAGGCAGTTTAACTAACGGTATTATGTTTAATTCAGAGTCTAATGTTAAACAGAATACTACAGGTATGACTGTTCAGTTTGTGAACATCAAAGATGAGTTTTTTAGCATGTACACAGTGAAAAGGGTTGTCATTTCAACCTTTAATACTCTTGTTTGCTGGTCAAGATCAGTTTCAGTTTACAGTAATTAAAATTTATTAGCCAGTGTGGGGCTGGCCCAGACACAGACAGGCAGACACGTCATGTCACCCAAAACATGTTTATTTCCAAAATATCAGTTCCAAGTGCACCACAAAAACCCCAAAGTCCCCAAAGTCCTGGCTACCAATGCCTTCCTTCCTTCAGGGCCTCCAGCCTCCTTACATCCAGCTCAGTCTCTCCACTCCCAACTCTCGCCCAATGAAGGAGGTGGCCCTTTTTCACTGATGTGCTCCAGGTGGGTTCCGCAATTCCCACCAACACGCCACTGTGTGGTGGAAGTGCGGCTGCATCCCCAGAAGCACCCGGTGTCCCTCTCTTTTTTCCCCAGCACTTCCTGGGGTCCAGGGCTCCAAAGGGATGGGGGCCCCACTGGAAACAACCATGGGCCCTACAGGGTGGAGCTCAAGCTCTGTACCCGTGGCCCTCAAAGGAACCATGACTGGAGGTGTGGAATTTTTGTAGTGCTGCAGAGATATAATTAAGCATTGTATTTAGGTGATAAAAGGGAGTCACATGCCTCCCCTATCTGTTTGGGGTTGTTTTTTTTCAGTCTGATGTACATGGCTTTTCACAACAACAACAACAATTTGTTTCTTTTATTTAAATTCAAAATGTGTGCCTCAATGGGATTTATGAATTGTTTTTAAGCCCCAGGCTTGACTGTCTAAGAAGGCAAGAAAAACTCAAAAAAATCTTTTAGGAAAAAAGGGAAATCTAGAAAAGGCAATTCGAGAAAGGCCCCTTCTAGGTATGTTAGATGTCAATGAGTTTCAAAAGATGGGTAAATACAATACAGGAAAGAGAACACAAATAATCTTCTTCAGCTAGGGGCAATCTTCATTGCCACCTCAAAATACAATACAATACAACTACTTTGTTCTTGCACAGTGTTCCTCACCAAGTGCAAGCATAGAGCCCTCAACAACTCTAAGACAAGTTCCCAGAATAGGTTATACCAATCACTAAAAACAGAACAATCACATCATATTTATTTAAAAACATCAAAACAAAGTAGAAACAATTAACATAAATGAAAAACAGTAATATCTGCCCATCAGCTAATTGTACATCCATGGCCAAATTGTAGAAAAGGAGTCAGACAGGCCAGATGCAGTTTACAGTCCTGGGGCCTCATAAGAAGTGCGCGCAAGAAATGTTGTAAGACTTTTCCACGCTTCAACGCGTGATGTATAAAACCTACCACTTGGTAAAGCCACGACTTTTCCACGGTATCATCCTTTTGTCCAGTTCTCTGCTCGATTTTTGCAGACTGGCGGCCAAGCGCAAAGCAGTGCTACTGTTCCTGTTGGTTACTCCAATTTTCCTGACCGGCTTTATAAATACACTGAAACTAACCGTATATCGTTATTAGTGTAATGTATCTGATTGTAATTAACCTGTAGCAAATATATTGGTCCAGGGTAGCCATAGTATTCTAAATACCATAACTGCATTAGCGTTGTTACTCCCCCACTGCACCTTCTTCTTCTTTTCTCTCAGCTGCTCCCGTTGGGAGTTGCCACAGCGGATCATCTTTTTCCATATTACTCTCACTGCACCAGTACAGTATTTTATCACTGTATCTGAGTTGGAATGCAACAGCTGATCGGAAAGAAAAATGGTATACACCCTTCAAGCACACGCTACCTCAGCCACGGCAAAACATTTCAAACCTTTCCTGAACGACCTTGCGGTTCAGAAGCAGTTTCATTCCCAGAACTATAACGCACTCAATCAAGTGCTCCTGTAGAACTGTTTGTACTTATAAGTACAATTACCCCATGTAAACTTGCACTCAGTTATAATATTACACAACCTGCCCACTTTATAAAACGTTTTAAAATGATGACAATATTTTTAAGATGAAATGTAGCAAAATATGTTTATTCTATTATACAGATAAAACTTTAACTTCATTTAAATAATCTATATTCTTCACTGGGGCTGTCGTGAAGGATAGAATAATTAACCATGTACATACGAAGATATTTCCCAAAGTTCCTTAAACGTTTTGAAGAAACGGCTCTAACATACAGATGGCTTAACTTCTATTACAGAGCTGATTGTGTGGCATTGGTTACTTGGGGAAAGAAAAGCAAGGACTGCAGGGCGGCCACACCAATATATATTGAATATAAAACAGAAAGAGAAAATAACAACGCAGCTTAAAATGCAGCGCAAATTTCGCCCAAAAATTAAACACTTGTGTCATGAGCACAGGTGGTTATGCAGTGTCCCAAGCGGACGTGGGGCCATCTGCCGTGCATAAGATACCATATTGACATTGGTGGGTGAAAGGGCCACCAATTCTTTCCTGCCAAGGCTGCCACAAGCCTAGAGTCACCCATGAGTACTGCTGCAATAAATATTTCATCGGTGCACACAATCACTGCCCGGAAACCTGTGTTTAATAACGTGCTTTAACTGCTATCATCATGAAAATGATATCACGTATACATCTCAGTATTTTAGTTATTCAGAGAGCTGTAAATCAAATGTAATCTTTGTCCAGTTGGAGGAAGAGGCTGGTTTAAGAAGCAAGTGATTCCACACATAGAGCACAAAGAAGATGTATACAAAACAAAGCATTTAACATTTAACGTATACTTTAATTACAATGGGATTTGAAAATTGGGTTTAATTAAAAGATTTTAAAATACGTTTATGATGTTCTATTTTAATGACAAAATAAACTACATGATTAAAGTGGAAATTTGAGATTGAAGTTGACTTTTCGTCTGTTCTCCCACTGTGTGCCTTTTTTTTTTCTCTGTACCCTAATAAGCATTCATGTGATTCAGACAGTGGCTGCAACTCGCCTTTTCCGACTTTGATATGTGACTTTTTTTTTCCCGGCACTGGCAACTTTGTGACCGTGAGTTTAGTTTCTCCAACCGCTATGTCACCGATCAACTTCCTTTTGATTATACCACGGTTTAAATAAACAAATAGTATGTTTTTCCTTTGCCTCCACCTGTATTCGCTGAAATTTTATATTTTCCCCATGCTTTCCCATTGTCTTTCACAGAAGGCTGAGCTTATATTGATTTGCATATTCAAAGGCGAATTCTGGGAGGAGTTGTGGACAGAAGGTTGGGTTGGCGTTAGTTTTCAGCTGGATTGGATTTATGTGGAAGAACACGAAGTTGGTCGCAGATACCTGCATCTGATTTTTCTTGCGTAAGACATTTCTGCTTTTTGCTTAACCCTGTTATAGGCTAATTCTAGCCCCAGCCTTATACATAGGACCCTGGAGTTTTAGCCAACAAGTTGCCCTCTATTGGCCTTACAGCTGAGTAGGGACGGGAAATCTGAGAAAGGACCCTATACCCAATCATTCTAGTGCTCCTTTATTGGAAAAAAGACTTTTCCATAGGCAGGAAAACAACTTGGAGTAGAGCGGGGGACCCGGGGGACATCATGATCTGAAAAGAGAAACAGTGTGGGGGTTTTTAAAAGTTTATAAATAAACATTTTTTTATATTTTTTGTACTAATGACAACCACGAGATGGAATATGCATAACTAATCACAGCTCTACTCAGGGTATGCTAAACTGAAGCAGGAGTTTCGCCTGGATTTATAAGCTGAGAATGAAGGCCCTTTTGTACGGGCAAACCATTCCACAATTTAGCCCTGTAACTAAATACACAACCTCCAACTGTTATTTATTAATCCCTGGAATCATAATCGGCCAGTATCTTGAGATCTTAATGTATGCTCTGGTTTAGGTAGTGATGAGTTCATATAAGTAAGCCGGACCTTGCCAATTAAGGCTTTATTTTTTAAAAGGGGAATTTGAAGCCTCCCCTAAACCTAAGCTCGGGAAGGATTTAAAGAACTGGGTTACGTTTGTACTTTCTACTTACACCTCTTCTAAACAAGTCATCTTCCTGTCATGTTTCATGTTCTTTAGGTATATGTACAGGAGATTGCTGAGATTTCATCTGAAGTTTTAACCATGTGTTTGTTTAGTAGTTATTGTGTATCCCCAATGTATAGATCTTTTCCTATCCTCATGGCATTTGACTGCTTCAGTTTTAGCTTATGTTTAGTGTTCTTATTGTGTTTTATGGCGCACTTTTTTTTCCCGGTGCTTTGCTATGTTTTGAAATACCAGGGATGCAGTGTTTTTTAAACCTTTCTCTTATTTCCCCTTTTCCCCCTTCTCTCCTCCATTTTTAAACTTTTTATTTAATGGTCCTGGACTTTTTTGTTGTTTTTGGGGTTCAGTTTAGGTAGCCCAAAAACTTTTAAAGCTCTTCTGCTTTCCATCAGCAAGTACTATGTCACAAAGTTTGAGGGAGAAAAATAAGATACCCATTTACATTGCAATTATATTCATCCCTTTTTTTTCGACTGACAGTGTGTCAGAAGGAAATGGGAAACAGGAAAAACAATAGTATAAACTAGCTAAAGTCAACTGCCCGGAAATTAAAAAAAGTTAAAAAAAACCTTTGGGAAAAAACCAAACCAAGATATATGATAAACAAAAAGTGGAAAGCGGGTAAATAAGAAGCAAATAATGGTGTATAGGGGCCAAAAAAACACAAAAAAACTAGAAACTTTTTAATTTGAATACACAAACTTGACAAACCTTAAGTACATGACACTGAACTTTGATACTATGGAGATGATATGCACACTTTGCCCTCCCAGCCATCCTACCAAACAATGGGCAAGCATCAAAACAACGTTTTAAAAAGGTTTGGAAAAAAAGTTTTTTTGAAAAAGCATCAAATTGAGAAAAAAATAAAAGGATTCCCGGGTCTAAAACTTCCAGAACATATTTGAATTAACTTTTGATTTTAAAGAAAATGTATACAAAATAAATCAGAATTTTGACAAATTGTCACCACAATCCTTACTTATTTAGGCAGCACAAACCCATAACAAAATTCTTTTTC
>NC_053155.1:323250592-323305508 GCF_016835505.1 Polypterus senegalus | reverse complement strand
GTACTATTAATTCATTTTGAACATTATTCTTAACTGCTATCATAGTCAAATGACAAAGTTAGTGACCGTTCATGCTATGCTATGAAATTCTTCCTCTCACTTTACTAAACTCAGACTTTTAAAATATCTTTCTAGTACATAATTGGTGGTAAAGTGTTCACAAGAAGCTATACATCATTATTGAAATTATATTTATGTACATGATGTATATGAAATGTGGACATTATTACTGGATGTTACATTACCTTAAATGTATAAACATTGTTGAGAACATTTAGCTGAAGTTCAGTTTATGGACTCCTCAAATTCCCCCTTTCAAAATTTCAGTTCAGTGGCTTTACACTGATTTTATAATTAATGATATCATGCAGTAGCCTTTACTTTAGTGTCAACAGCTTTTCAGGGTGGCATGTAGTGGTAGGCTAAACTATTTTTCTATTTTGTTTCATTTTATGACCTTCTGTTGCACAGTGATGTGTATATGTGAGTGCTGTGTGTTGGTTTTCCTTATGCATGCTGGTGCCATATGTTTGATTCACAACCTACCTTTGTCTTATTATCATGTGCACCTGTGGTGTTGTATTCTGTATGACAAAGATCTGTTTGCACTCATCTTTGTTGCTTATGCATTCTCAAAATATATTTGCTGTGAATTGAAAATACAACGGCTTCATTTGGACTGTAATCACACTTTGGGCCCTGTAAAAACCCATGCCCCAATTACTAAATGTATTTGGGTGCCATCTCTGAAGTTAGCAAAAGGTGAAATTGGCCCAATATTGAGTTTTTATTTCAATACCTGCACCTGATTCATTATTGACATATGTGATGTTCATAGTGAGGGGAGTGGGTTGGGGGCGGCTTTTTGAGTTTGAACACTTTTAGGCCAATGAATTTAATTGTCTTTGTCAGTAGAAAATCTGCATCATTCCCACTTAACATGGTATCACCTGTTTTGTATTTAACAGAACAGAATTCAGTAGGCACACCTGACACTATATTGTTCTGTTGAATCAGGAATACGTTTGACAAGTACTTTTAATTTTTTTTCTTTAAGTATATTTTCAAGCAAGTACTTTACTACTTTTACTTAAGTAAAAAAGGGTTAGTGAGGTTCTTCACCTTCTAGTAGAGGATGTTTTTGCTCATTTGTTTGTACTCTTACTTGAGTAAATTATTTGAGTACCTCCTCCACCAATTAATCTAGATGACTAAAAACAAACTTGTGAATGAATCTCTCAGCATTTTGCAGTTTTATAAGATGTCTAACGTTTGCAATATTTTTTAAAAATGTAAAATGACATCATAGTAATATCTTTAAATATAATTTAAAGTTTAGGCCCGAGTCAAAGATTATCCCTTTAAACTCTTTGCTTCTGCTTGACTTATAGTGCTAGGGGCTCAAGTTATTTTTAATACCCTCTGTTTTTCCCTTTTTTTATTAGCGACTAGAAAAACCCGCACTTCGAGCGGAGAAGTCCCTGTAGTGTTTAAAGAAGTTATAAAAAAGAAAAGTGAACTTTTTAAAAATAACGTAAACGATTGTCAATGTAATATTTTTGGGTAACTGTTAATGAGTGTTCTGTCATAAAGATTTGATTCTCATTATTTCTTTCTATCAGGTTCGTATTTGGAGGATGTTTGTGTTCAAGTTATATTCTGTGTTTGTCAACCTGTAGAATCAACAGGCATTCCCAGTATTGTTGTGGATTTGCCTGTGAATATTTAGCAGAAAGCGTGTCTATGAACTTAATTTAAACTTAAGCTTACACTTGCTTTCCTATTGATATGTCTACAAAGGCTTGTTCAGCGTCAGAGGGTTGTTCGTTCCTACTGCATCAATAACAGCTCGCCTTCCTCTTTACCCGGGAGACATCACACACTGCATGACGGGTTGCCTTTCCCAGTCCTGCAAAGTCAGTTCCGTGAGCCCTTCGGAGTACATGCATCGAAGGTTTTCAGCTGTGCTTGTGCTATCTCGTGCATCTTGCAATGTCCACGGCTTTATTTAATGTTAGCTCAGACCTGGCATTAAAAGTTTCTCTCGCACTTTGCTGAATTTGTGCCAAACACTATTATTCCTGACTATCTCATCTTCGTTTGCATAAAACCGCTTCACCGCAAATATTTAGGGCAGCATGTCTATTGGATTGCTGCCGAGGGGGCCCTTTTATGGAAGGCACCCAACCCCGTGGGAGGCGTGTGATGAGGGACGCAAATCCTCACACAGCGACGCGCTTTCAGGCTATGGCGATATATGTACGTAAGTAGTTTCCAGTTATGACCATTACACATAGAATTTCTAAATGAAGCCTGCCTAACTTTTGTAAGTAAGCTGTAAGGAATGAGCCTGCCAAATTCCAGCCTTCTATCTACCGTGAAGTTGGAGAATTAGTGATGAGTCAGTGAGTCGCAGTCAGTGATGGCTTTGTCTTTTATTAGTATAAACTAAAATTTCAGTTATTTCCTTATTTAGCTTGAGGAAATTACTACTCATCTATTTCAGAAACACAAGATCAACATTCTTTCAGGGAGTACAAAAGTATCAGGGTCATTGGGGTGCTACAGATAAGTAACACTGCATGTCATCTGCATAGCAGCGGTAAGTCACCTTGTGTTTTGAGATACTCTAAGCCAGTGGGAGCATATGGAAAGAAATAACATCAGGCCCTGATCAGATCCTTGTGGCACGCATATAAAGTATCGGACATCTGAACTGCATCCCCACAACTAACAAAGAACTGTCTACCTGTTAAGTAAGACTGAAACCATTTAAGACCCTAACCAACAGGCCCACCCACTGACTGTGGTGAATTATAAGAATACTGTGGTCTGTGGTGTCAAATGCCGCACTCAGGTCTATCCAAATGAGAATAGATCTGGGGGCTGTGTTCACATTAACCAAGCAAGCTATATACTATTTTAACCAGTGCAATTTTAGTACTAGGGTGAATTCTAAAACTTGTCTGAAACTGATCAAGAATAGAAGGTTTAATCAAGCAGTCATCTAATGGCTGAAAAATTGTTTTTTCTAGAATTTTACCTAAAAAGGCAGTTTAGAAATCAATGTAAAGATGTCAAAGACGGAGGAGTCAAGATTGTTTTTCTTTTTGTAGGGGTTTACCTACTGCACTCTTCAGACAATTTTGGTAGACCCCATATTGAATGACGAGTTGACTATGTCAAATATATGTGTGGGTGTGACAGAGCAAGATGCAGAAGACGGGAAGATATGGAAGAAGTTGATCCTCGGGGAACCTAACGGGAGCAGCCAAAAGAAGAAGAAGAAGATTATTACATGTCTCCAGCCATTTAACTGGCGCTGGTAATTATGGCCTCCTTACTTTATAGTTTCACTGAAAGCAGTGTATATGAAAGTGTTCCAAGGTCTTGACATGGCCGATGTAGGTTACCAGCCTTTGCCGTTTTACAGAAGGGTAATGATACAGACTGCCTGGTAACTTTAACTTTAGTGTTGAGATGGGGGGTCTTGTTTTGGAAGACCCAGCTACAGACCTTTCCCAAAGATGGCCATTTGTTTAATGTTTCTGGATCTGTTGTCTTCAGAGAATACTTTCCAGATTTAGAAGATGGTACTGTTGAGAGTTGTTTACCAACAGCAAATGAAGGCAGGTGGGTGTATAGGATAAAGGGGTTTTCCATTGGCAGGGCCGTCAGTTTTACTGGGATTGACAGTCAACCCTATCCTACGTATGCCCACACCCCCCCTGAAAGGACATCCTGAAGGTCTTGTGAAGTGTGAGCCACTAGAACACAGCCACCTGCAGACTGAGCCCCAGAATCTGCTCTCTATGCAGTTGAGTGGTTGCTTGGGGCTTCCTAATGTCGAATTATTTCCCACACTACTTATGGAGGGTGTGGCACCATGGGGTAGATTTTAAAAGACCTCTGGTGCTAGCCATGCCCCTGCCTTACCCCTGTTCATGCAGGATAAATGGCAGACTCTTGCCCTTCTATGGACCAGAGCAGTTGTTCCATCTTGTAACAGGCCTCCAGCCAGATCCCACTTCTTCCTCCCATAACAGAAGTCAGCCTTCATTTTCATTAAGTGATTTATGCCCAAAGGAGAAATTTAAATTTTTGTTGGAAAACCTGAGTTTTATGGTCTGTTTGATGATTTCTGCTTATTCACCAATCTAACAACTTTGAATTACAGTAGATTGGGATAAAACCCTTTTACTGTGTTTAGGAAGGGAGTGTGTTGTACTGATTAGTGATTTCTGAAATTGTTGGTTCCAAAGCCAAACTGACCCAAATTAGAGAACATATTCTTTCTACTCACCAGTACATCATTGCTACTCAAGGATCGATTACTTTTTTAGACAATAACTTCTTGCCTATGATTAAATCTTTTCAAATACGATGCTATTGTTATTTCTCGGGCCATGCACCTGTGATCTTGGAGCTAAAATTACTAAGCCCCATACACTCACCCCGCAGATGGCGCCTCAACCCGCTTCTATTAGCTGGCGAGATTTTACAGAATTTATATCCCAACAAAACAAATTCTTTCTAGAGACAAATACATCACCTGAGATCTCTGCAGGAACACTCGGGAAACTCTTAAGGCCTTCTTAAGGGGCAGATGATCTCATATCTTTCCCCCTAGAAATAAATCCGAAGCCAAGAAAGTAGCAGAGATAAAAGCGAAATTACTAAAATAGATGAAGAACCGCCAGACTACCAAGCGAGACTCTAGGAGCAGGCAGGCTCTACATTCGGAATTAAACCTTTTGACAACTAAAAAAGCTAAAAAACTAATTTAAAAACCAACATCATTACTATGTACATGGAGAAAGCTAAAAAGCTTTTAGCTCAACAAATTCCAACAAAAATCCCGGAAAATCCCTTCCCCAAACATGACGAAAAAAATCGTCGAACACAAAATATAATGCACACTTTCGAGACTACTTAAACCAAATATACTGATTTAAACCTAAATTACCAGGCCCTTTTAAAAAACTTAATTCCGTCCCATTAAACTGTTTTAAACCCCTTTAAATCTCCGCCAGCCCCTTTGCCTAAATGTGCTGATAAAAAAAACTTGGAGCAGCCACTTTCCCATCCCCACCAATTTAGACGTGCTAAAACTTTCTCAGCCAGACCTTGATTATATCTGGGGTGAAGGGGGTTTAGGTTGAAAAAATAGATCGTTTTTGGAACCCCCGATTTCATGTCTTTTCCCTTTTTCTACAGAAATCTGTGTAAACACATTGTTAAACAAAATTTTTTATATTCTAGTAGTAGATGACAAATGTAGGCATAAACTATAGTGTTGAAACCTGAAGTCCCAAAAAAAAGAAACACAAAAAATAACACAATTGGATTTTTTCAAAAAAAAACTGCGAAACAAAAAAACCACCTTAAAGGCAACCCCCGTGTCTTAACTCCCCTTTTGGTTTAATTGACTCAGCCCCCCGGGGTAAAAGGTCAAGGGTTGATCCTGCCCCTCCCTTTTGAAGTAAACTGCTCTTGTCTTCTTTTTTAGAATAAAAACATCATTTGATTTCGTCTGTAACAGCCGGCAATTATGATCCTTGTAAAGGTTTGCTTTTTTTTTTTTTTTTCACTTTTCATTCTGTCAGTCGCGTTTAGAATCAATCCATACAACCCATCTACGGTGTTTTTACTAAACGCTATAGCCCCATGTACCCGATGCTACTAAAACACCCCAAACCGGGGTTTTGACACAAACGTGGTGCCCTTTCAAATTTACCCTATGTTTTTTTTTATTCAGTTTATTGAGTGTTCCGCCAGTCCCGCATGTTGCTGTTGTTTTTTTTACTCCAGGGCCCAGAGGGGAGAATAGTGAAAAATAAGTTGGTATATGCAAATCAGACACTCCCCTCTGCCCGTTGTTTTGTTATACTTTTCAAAACTTTTTTACTGCTCAACGGGGATGCTCAAAAAACTGTAATGCCCCAAAAATGCCCCGGAACCTTCATTTCAAAAAAAAACAAGTGCATTTTTATTCAAAACTACCTGTATAACTGAAAAAAAAGGGCAAGATACAGAGGCATTGATGACATCTTGATTGCAATGCAAAGGGTGCAGATTTTCATTCCTTATAAAATGATCACATTCAAATTTTAACATTTCCCCCACACCCCCAAAGGACCGCCTTCCAATTTAACCGGTACTTGTTCCCGGACCCTCTGTGCGCTTTTTACACTGAATGAGCCCCTGACACTGCCCTTTTCTTCCCTGGGAAGGCCCCGGATCAGAGAATTTCCAGTTCCAAAATTCCCCCCGATCTGCGCTTTCGTTTTCAAATAATTTGCATTAGTGCGATTATATTTTCACATATATTGTCTCTTTTTTCAGGTGTGTAATAGAAACCAGCATAGAAAGTGTACACGTTCTACAGGAAAAGGGAGGGAAAAAAGGCACTTGAAAAAAGTGCACTTTTTTTAAACTTTACCCCAATATATGTTCCTGTGTTTGAACACAGGCAGAGGGGGAGTGTCTGATGATTCTTATATCCCAAAGTTACTGGTCTTTACCATTCTTTCCTGCATGTCCTGGGTAAAAAAGAAACAGCAAAAGCAACATGGGGACTGGCAGGAACATAAAAAACTGAAAAAAAAGAAAAGGGCGGGAGATAGAAGAAGGCAGCTTCACCAGCTTGTTGTCAAAACCCCTTTTGGGGTGTTTTGGGTTAGTATGCATCGGGGGACCCCAAAAGAGCTATAGGGGTTTATGAAAACAGCCGGTCAGATGGGGTGGTATGGGTTGATTGAAGCGATGAGAGAAGAGAAGGGAAAAAAAAAACTAACCTTTAAAGGCCCCCGAAAAAAAAAATTTTTTATTCTAATACAGTAAGCTAAACAGTTTTTCCCAAAAAAAAAGGGGGAGGGCGGGCTTTTGATTCCCCCGGGGGGGGTTTAAAAGGGGGTTTTTAAAATTTCCTTTGTGTTAACTTTTTGTTTTGCGTTTTTTTTTAAAAAACTAATTTGTTTTCTTTTTGGAAAAGCTTTTATTTTACCACTTCTCAAAAGGTTTTTTTACTTTTGTATTTCTACAGAATATAAAAAAAGTTTTTTTTAACAAGGTTTTCAATTTTAAAACAAAAAATAAAAGCTTTTAAACAAACATTTTTTCAATAAAACTCCCCTTAAAAACAAAAAACTACTTCCCCGTTTTGGCAATGGGAGAACAGACCCTTTAAAGGGGGGAAAAACCGTGGGGCCCTTTTTTCAGCCTTTTTGAGCAAAGGGGGCCTAAGAGGTGTGAAGGGTTTTAAGGCTTTAAATCCTTTTTTTGAGGCTTGGTAATTTTTTAAAAAAAACACAAATCTAATGCATTTCTGGAACATTACAGATACCACAAAAACACTTTTAGTGGGAGGAACTCGAAAACCTCTGGCGTTATCAGTTACAGATGCTATAAAGCCACTCCAAATCGAAAGCAGCACCCTGATGTACCCTGCATTTTTTTAAAAAAATTCTCCGCTCAGCTAGCTCCCCCAAGCAACATTTACAGAAGCCAGAATAACCAATCTCCCTAAAACCCTTTTCCCCAAAACACTAATCACTTTTTTTCCAAAACAAAATAAGGACTTATTACAAGGGCATAAACAGACCAATCTAACTTGAATAACGATGTTAAAATACTTTTTAAAAATAGTTGAACAATGGAGAAGGCCCCCCCTGGGTAATATCACAAGACCAAACTAGATTTATTGGGCCACATCTTCAAATCTTTGATGTTTAATGTAATATCCCAAAAACCCAAATAAAACACCCCAGAAATATTATTATCTTTGGGATGCAGAAAAGATTCAACATGATTGAATTAAATACCTTTTACTACATTGGGGAATTTGGGTTTCCTCATTTGTATGGATTAAATTATGATACTAACCCGAAGTTGTTTGCATCAACAACATTTGCTCAACTACAAAATAGAACGTGGGACTAGACAGGGGGGCCAATATCACCGCTGTTGGGAAACTTTCCACTGGCAAAAACATTGTCAAAAAACTGATAGATAAAGGGATTTCTGGAAAGAAAATCTATTTTCCAGATGATATGGTTTTTTAATATCGACCCCGAAAAATTTTGTGCCTGCAGTCTTTAAAAGCACCACAGAATTTCAAAAGATTCTGGTCTCAAGAATATAATATTAGATTAGATACCCCACCTTTTTTCATTGCAAAAAGTTTAAATATCAGGGTAAAAACCCCAAGTAAAAAATAAAGCCTATATCAACAAAATTTCCCGCTGCATGGAAAAAAATTTAAAAAAGACTTGCATAGATGGTCAACCCTTCATCCAATAGTGGGAAAAATTAACACGTTAAGATGAATATTCTTCCAAGCTCCTTTTTATTTTAAACATTTTTTTATACATTAATAAATATTTTTAGGCAATTAGATTCAAAATAACCTCTTTTTTTAATTCAAAACATCCCGCATCAAAGACAACCCCACAAAGACAAAAAAGGGAGAAGGGGCATGGTTTCACCTAACTTCCAGTTTTTTTACTGGGCAGCAAATATACAGGCAAAGAACCTGGACACAAATGAAGAACATACACAGGCTTTAACCACAAAAGAAAAAAATCCCAGATTCTTTGTATTCCCGTTGTGCTCCAATAAACACCGTTCAAATACCAATAACCCAATTGTGCTCCACCACTTAGAATCAACCTAGAAAGATTTTAAGATGGAGAAGCTTCTTTTTTGGGGCACCTCTGAAAAGAAACCAAATTTTTTCAACCTTCACAAACATACATTTTTTAATATCGGAAAAAAAATTTAATTAACTTGTTGAGATCTTATAAAGACAACGTTTTTGCATCCTATGAACAATTACATTCCAAATTTAACATTCCAGCTACACATTTTTTTCCCTATATCTTAAAACAGGAACTTTGTTAAACAAAACCCTTTCCAGAGTTTCCCATCTTGCCCCCTAAATAAAGGCTGTTAATTGCTCAATCTCAAGGATTTGACCCATCCACAATATATAAAATTATTTTAAATCCCCCCCTTTTACAAAGATCAAGGGACATGGGAAAAGATCCCCAATTGATATATCAAAAAAGGGGGAAAAGTAAATGGAAATTCACTGAGCTCCATAGGGAAAAGCATACAATTATACAACTCAAAATTATATATCGAGACATCTGTCTCGACAAAATTTCCCCAAAATGTTTCCAGGAATATCCAACCTGCGAACGGCCCAAGTCCCAGCCCCACTGGGTCAATGTTCTGGGCTTGACCAAATTAAATTATTCGGACCAAAATTTTAATTACCTCTCAGACAGCCTTGGCCCTCAACCCTCCTAACCCATTAACAGCTGTGTTTGATGTTCTTCCAGAGGGTCTTAAAGGAGAAAGAAAAAAAATTTTGGATTGTTCACTACACTGTTGGCATGCAGACTCATTCTGATAAACTGGAAAAACCCAAAATCTCCTCTTTTAAGTCAGCGAAACCAGTGTTATATTATTTAAAATTGGAAAATAAAATACTCAATTAGAGGACAGCCCTTTTTCAAAACATGGCAGGATCTAACGTAATATTTTAAACAAGTTCATGAAGACAGAGAATTTATTAATTTAGGTATTTTTTTAAAAGTTAAATTTTCGCCCTTTTTGGGTTCCTCTCCCCAGGGGGGGATCTCGTTCTAACCAATTTTTTCTTTTTAAAAAATTGATTGCTTTGTTGGATTAATAAAATTAATAAAAAAAAAAAAACCACTACTGACACTGGGTGGCCATGAGCAATCACTTATGGCCGTGCCCAACTGGTAAAACAAAAAAAAGAACCAATTTTATGCAAATGTGGGTGTCAAGGGAAAAAAGGGGCATCCAAAAGAAAAGTATGTTTGAAGTCATTTACACTGCTATTTATTTATTAAGTAAATGGCCAAAATGACATTTTTTTTTGAACCTCTTTTATTTGGTTAAGAAGTCAGGTGTTTCAATCGAGGTGAAGTGTGAGGGGGCCCTGCCCTGTTAAAAATAATGGCTTTATATTTGGAAAAAAACACCACATTAATCAAAAATTTAAATTTCATCAGCTCCCCATCAATGGAAAGATTTAAGTATTTTGTATTTTTTGTTAAGTATATTGCTTTTAGTTATCAATGTAAGGTTTTAAGAACCCTTCCACATAAATCCTTTACACCATTCAAGGTTTAATTCCCATAAGTAGACATCTTTTAAAACAATAAAAAAAGACAAATACTGCTTCTTTTAAAATTGACACATAATAAATGCAAATTAGAACAAGATGAATTAGTTTTTATGTATCATTCACTTTTCAGCCCCCAAACAAATTTCTTACAAAAAAGGAACAATATCATATGTAATTGCATCAGATCTGGATTTATGTTTTGGGACACTGGTGAAGAGGGGGGTGAGCTGTCAACTGATCAACCCGGGGTAAGTTGGATCGATGGCGGGGGGCTAGGGAAACCGGGCAAAAAACAATAATGGGGGTCTGCTGGGAATTCGGGAGGAACGGGAAAAAAAGATCTTTAACCCCAACATCCGCAGAACTTCAACCCTTTTCCCGCATGAGGAGTAGAAAGGAAAAACCCGCCAAAATTCGAGAATCTTGTTCACTTCTCCACGGGAAAAAAGTAAAATATGGGGGATTTAATGGGGAAAACATAAACATTAGGAGCCCCTAAATTTAAATATTTACCAGTCTAGAAAATGTCAAGTGATGAGTAGCGTTTTTTCAGAATGGGAACCACTGTGTGGATAGATTCCCAGCAGTGGGGCACAGCTTTTAAACAAGAAGCTGCCTATGGTCAAAACATGCAGTAAACACCCCCATCGATCAATGCTTTTAATATTAAGAGATGGATGGTCCTGGAATTATGTTCCTGACAAGTACAGATTTGGGGAAACGCCCTGTGTCTCAGCAACAAAAAAAAGAATTGTTTTGAAATTTAGTAAGACCCAAGGGGCTAAACGAAGCAGTTTTTTTGGGAGGGAAGCATTCTGTCCTTCTTAGTCCACTGTATGGGTCGGGGGAAGGTTTAGAAACATTTATAGGATTGCATCATTAAAACATATTCAAGTCCACTGTCCACAGTAGCCAAAAATTCCTGAAAATGTATGCATTTGTTTGGTTTATTAGCAAAGGGTGTGTTGTGAATACAGCTCACCCCTTTGAAAAGACAAGGTATTGTCACACAGCTTATGACCCAGGTATTGGATTTGGGAAAAGAATTTTGAGGTTTTTCAAAAATAGTGAATGAATAGTGAATAAACCCCTCTAAAATGTGGTTACATTGTTCTTTGGATTTCAGTTCCTTATCTCCTGGAGGTGTTCAGCCACCACATCTACCCCCCAGTAGGGAATCCTCTCATTGGAAAATTCCCTATGCATTTCTGGTGCCTGTGCTTTTCACCCTATAAGTGCTGCTCCACATTCTAAATCGTGACCTTCCATAGTGGAAGTACTACCAACGCATGGGGGGCGGGGAAGGTCCCCAAACGGGGAGGGCCCCGGGAGCCGTGATTTTGATTACAAGGAGGAAGTGGTAAAAAGGCCCATTCATCATCCCCCAGGTTACATTTGAATTGCAATTTGGTTTTGGGATTGCAGGAGATCGGGTTTTGGGGAGAAAGTTTTTCCTGTGGAACTACCACAAAATTTGTATCAAGGAGCCCGACTGATTATGCCTGTTTCCAAATATGTTTTTTATCTTTGTATTTTTTTTCTTTGATTTTTTCCCAAATTTACTAACTAAATTGTTTTATCATGTCTGTAATCAAATTCACCTTTCCAAGCATTATACCTTTTTCTTTAGCAAAAAACTTTTTATCTCTGGACAATATATCTTATAAATGAGTCTTTTATCCCAGTTAAAACTACCTCCCATGGCCATTCATCTGTCCTAAGTTTTTTTACAGACAGCACCAGGTCCTTGGGGGGCCTATAACAAGGAAAAAATTTTGAGGTCATCATATAAGAAAAACAATTTTCTCCAGTAGCTGTCTTAAGACCTGCCAGTGAGGGGGTGAGTACCGCTTTTTAGATAGATAGATAAAAGATAGATAGGATAGAAGATAGATAGATAGATAGATAGATAGATGATAGATAGATAGATAGAAAAGTGATTTTTGATTAGATTAGATTAGATTCAACCTCATTTCATTGTGCGGGGACAACGAAAACGTTTAACATCTTTCCCGAAAGTGCAAATGTAGAGTAAGGGCAAAAGGGACATACAAATTTTTATAAGATATTTGAAAATTTCAGTTAGTATATATATAAGGGAAGGGGTTTTTAGTTTTAAATACTGACCAGTAAGTACAGATTCAAGAATAAATAAATATAAAAGTTAAATTTTTTTATGATAGAGTAGATATATGTAAATTTTAAAAATAAACATAGAGACAGCAGAAGTTATTGATATTTGGAAAAGTTCAGCTATTGAGTGGAAAGGTTTGAGATTCAGAATGGTGAGGGTTATGAAAGAAACGTTTTAGCCTGCTGGTGGGGACAGAAGGTCGTAACCCCCCCTCGGGGAAGGAAGGTAAACAGTCCAGGGTTTTTTGGGGAGGCCCCTTGATGATGCTAAAAGTTTTTTGCAGACACCATGTGTGCTGAGGTCGGGGAAGGGCGGGGGAGCCAGAAGATGGGGGTTTTCACCCTGTTCCAGGGGCTTCCTTCAAGTATGGAGAAGTTGCCATACCAACCATAATGCAATTTGTCAATATGTCTTAAAAAATTAAAAAAATCTAGAACAAAAGACTTTTTTTAGCCTCCACAAAAAGAAAAATTGTTGTTTCACTATTTTAACCAGACGGGATGTGTTTTAAAAAAGGTCCTGGAGAGGGGAATGAAAAGGGAAATTTTAAAGCCAAAACACACCCACCTAAACCCTCATTTATATACATGGGGTGCTGTGCCTTTATTTTTCCCCAGAACCACAATGGTTTTCCTTTTGGTGTTGAGGGTGGGGTTTTTTCAGCACACCATGTTGCCAGGTTCTAAACCCTCCTCTGAAGGCTAACCAGTTAAACTGGCAACAGGGGTTCAAACTTTATTATGGAGTTAAATGAAAAGGGAGATTCATGGTGAAGAGGAGTGGAGGGGGGCTGAGCACACAGTCCGTGAAAGCGGTATTCAGGATCGGGGTAGAGGTGGGTTGTTTAGCCTGATCCCAAAGGGAAAACCTTGGGGGTCTATTAATTTTGGAAAGAAAGTTTTTTGTCCAATTAACAAAAAACCCCCCGACTTGGTTTTAATTTAATTCCCGGGAGGATAAAGGTAAAGGGCATTTAATTTTAACAAACATGGGACATTGGGAATGTTGGTTATCCAAACCTTTCTCAAAGGAAGAGAGGGAAAGTGAAATTATTAACATTGGTTTGGGGGAAGATGGGACAGGGAAAATTTGGATTTAGGTGGGGGCCCGGGGCCCAAAAAAAATTGAAGATGAGGGAAGTGCAAAGGGAAAAACCCGGGTTTCCCCGGGGAAAAAATTAGTTTTAAAAAAAAATGCACTGCAGTTTGGTAAAAGGGCAAAACCGGGTTTTTTAAAGAAATTTGAAATTTCTGCTCGGGTTTTTGGAGGCCTTACAAACAAAAATATTTATGTTTTAAAAATTCAAACAAAGGGAAAAGAATTTGCTTTTTTGTTAGTGAATTTGGGTTTTTAAAAAGTTTTTAAAAGAAATTTTCCCAAAAGAAATTTTTTGCCCCGGTTTTTTATGTTGAGGGTTTCATCATAAATAATTTAAATTTTTTTGGTTAAAATAAAAAACAGGAAAGGCTGGGACTTGGACTGCTGTCTTTTTCTTTTTGTCTTTCACCATATCACGGGGTACACCCTGTAGTAACAGTGGTTGTATCGGGAAATTTCCCCCAGGCCTGGGGGAAGGAAAAATTTGGGGGCTTGTTGACCCAACCCCGTCATGGGACAGTCATCACTTCACCGGGAATTCCTGTTGTAAAACTTGGGGCAACCCCTGAAGGCACCCAGGGGCCCCAGTTTCAGGTACAGAAAGGAGATGGCAACATCCGACCACGAATATGCATCTGGGATATCCATAAAAAATTTAAATTTGCTGGATTACAATCAATCAGTCTTCTGGCTGCAAGTATAGGAGATGAAGAAGGAGATGAAACTAGAGAACTCCACCAGGTGAAAAAGAACTTTTTTTCCTTTCATTGAAAAGAGTAATAAGTTTAGAAATTTGGGGGGCAGGCATGTCTTACCTACTTACACCCAGGATATGATTTCACAATTTCAAACCCCGAAAGGATTTCAACCCTGCTAGAAGTATGGATTGTAAGGTTTTACCACTGCGGGGCTGGATCAAGATATTTTTGGAAGCAAACATTTTGGTAGAAACTTTGAATGGGAGGAACCGGGAGGAGAAAGGATGCCTCCTTTATACCCTTCTTTAAAATGGTAAGATTTACTGATGTTGCTACTTTTCTGCCTCGTGGGATTCAGTCCATGGGGGGAAAACATAATGGGGCTCAAAATTTCAACAGTAACTTTTTAAAGAAATAGAGAAGGGGAAATGGGGGATTTACTGAGTCTGAAATTGTTGTCTGTACAAAAAAGTTGTTAAACCAGGATTTCAAAATTTTTCCCGGGGTAAAGATGATCTCACATTAGAAAAACCAAACGATTACTTAGGCTACACATTGGGGATAAAAGCAGCACAGAACTGTTTCGGAACTAAGAAAACAAAGCAACAAGAACGGAAACACCTGAAAAATTTTTGTTTATAGAAAAAACGGGATCTTCGACAGCGGTGCTGCTGGCATCAGAGCAGCATGGAAGAATTCAACTATGAAAAAAAAATTAGTTCGGGGGCATTTTCATACCTTCATCGGGAATGAAAAAAATAACATCAGACAAGACCCAAAACCAATTCTCACTGACTTGAAGGTGATAGATATAATTCTAGAAAGAAACTAAATCTACCAGGGGGGAAGCAGAGGAAAAAAGCGCTTCACAATCAGTAAAACATCGGTCAGTCTCTGTAAATTCAGTAAACAAAAGGGCAGTTACAGGCTAATGACTGAACAAGAAAACGATAGGAGCAAGTTGAAGTGAGCTATAAAGCAGTTAACTGCTCAAGTGCCCAACAGCAAAACGCAAGTTTTGGGAACCATCACCACGTAAGGGATAATTTGAATGTTCCCCCGCACATCAATCTCATAATACTCCCATTGAGCAACTGACAGCTCAAGTGTTATGCTAAAAAAATTTTAAAAAAATTAAAAGTACTGGAAACAGTACTGGGAAAATGTCCATGCACTGCCACAATTGAACACTCAGGTCTCAAGGTTGTAAAAAGAAGATGTAGAGAATGTGCCCAGCAGAAAAAAGAAGGGTGTATACTGCTTTGCTGTGGTCAGATGGGCCCCTTTTGTTAAGAGACAGGAATCGAGGAACTGGGGAAGGTCAGGGAGGGGGGACAACCGGGACCAACAGGAGTAACAGGCCCCCCAGACGAGGTTCCAAATGCAAAACACGTATCTACTCCCCCCCAAAGGGAAACGCTGCCCAACTAATTGGGAGTGCAGGTCCGTGTGTAATCAATGGAATTCAAAACAAATGCTGTTAGACACAGGGCAATGTTGATAGGGGGGAGAGAGGGTAAAGACATTGCCATGTTAAGATTCAGTCACTTGAGAGTTTATTAACAGGAAGTCCACTCTGTATTACGCAGAAAATGGCACTGTATTCCGTTTGAGGGTGGATTGAGGGGGGCACTTAGATACTAAGCTCCAGGCATGGGCGGGATTTATGTTCCTTTTTTAGTAAGTCAAAGTCATGTTAACTGTCCGCTGTTAGGCTTCAATGTTTAGAGGAACTGATCCAAGAGAACTGTAATCAGATCAACCCCCCAGTCTTAAAGGGTGCTAGTGAGGCATTAAACCTAAAGGTGAAAAGCAGATAATACATCTCTGCAGTAGGAGTAAAACCCGGGGAAAAATATCACCAGATATTACAATAAGGGTGGAGAAAAAACTTTTATCCCAGCATGTCAGATATGCAAGTGAAATGTAAAATTAGGGGTTTTCTAGAGGAGGCACAATGACTTTTTAGCCACTAAAAAACATTGTCAGAGGGCATTGAACTACTCCCGCCATTTTTGAAGCCCCAAATGGTACTTCAAAACTAATTTCCCATACCTCTTTAAAATTAAGTTTAAGTATCTACCCCTAGTGGAACAGAAGAAATTATTGATATCTGGCCAGTTCTCCCCCACCATCGGAAATAATACTCAGCCAGCCAATTGATGGCGCAATCTGCCCCACAAGCAGTAGAGTTAAACAGGGAAAACAACAAAAACAAGGTTTTGCTGGGGAAAAGGGGAACCCCCCAGATTTTTTCCCCTTAAAGAGGAAGAAAGGAAAGGGGCAAGGGATGTTATATGAAGAATCAGTTGTATTTTTTTATGTGAAGATGGTGAAAGGTTTATTCCCGATTTGAAGCTAAAAACCCCTTAAAGGATGATACACCTGTGCAGAAAAGGTACAATGCTATTCCCAAAACCCTTATACCAAAGGGAAGGTACATCCAGCCCTTTTGGACCATGGTTGGAAAAAAGTCCATTTCAGCTTACTTTCCAGTTGTCTGTGTCTGGGAAAAAAACCCAAATTTGCATCTTTGTGTGGGCTTTAGAAGCTAAAACCAAAACAATCCCCGAAAACCCCCCCCACATTCAAAACCTACTAGATAACCTTGGGCTCTCTTGGTTTTTAATCCTGGGTCAAAGGGAAACACATACCATCGGTTTCATGGATGAGGGCCCAAGATCTGTCATGGTTTCAGACCCCCGGGGCAGGGGGGGTACACCTTTTGGCGAGAAAACCCGCAGCATTTTAAAGATGCATGGGAAGGGGGGATTAAACAACTGGGGATGAAAGTTGCACCCCCCCTTTTGGGTGATGTACTTTTCTTTTCCAAAACATTTCATGACCACGTGGAAGACTTGAGAGGTACTGTGTCGAATGGGGAGCACAAAAAAAATTTTGACCAGAGAAATGTTCCAGTGTCTGAAGAGGGGTGCATAAACCCAAGGTTTGGGAAACAGTCCGACAGTTGATGGAAAAGGAACCCACAAAGTTGGAGAAGTCAGATTTTGGGGGTTCCTTTGTTTTTCCCCCTTCATGCAGGACTTTTCCCGGTTGGCAGAACCTTTGCAAACTTTTAAATGGTACTATTGAAAAAAACTGGAAAGTCCAGCTTGGAACTACAGCAAGAGGGGGGGATAAAATCCAAGCGGCCCCTTTATTTCTAAAGTATATACCACAATCCCAAAATACTTGCTTTTCCAAATTTTTAATTACCCTTTGTTTTGCACACCCATGCATCAAACAAAGAATGGGGCAGTACTTTCCAACAGCAGGATGGTAACCCCGGGTAATTGGCTGGATGAGACCCACCCAGCTGAGAGAAAACCATCTCCATCTGGCAAGTTAAATTTTTTTGGCCCCAAGTGGGGAATCTTTTAAAAATTTAGAGACTATCTTTTTATGCACCCACCTTTATATATATACTGACAATAACCTCTGAAATGTTCATACCGCAAAATTGAATGCAGTGGGTCATCGCTGGGTTGGGGAATTAGCAGACTTTAACTTTTACTTAAAAGCCCTGGGAAAGCAAATACAGATGCAGATGCTGTCCGCTTCCTGTGGAAAGGACTATCATGAGAAGAAACAATATCTCCAGAAGTGCCAGTTGTCTGGGGGGACAAAGCAGCTAAAGATAAAAAGTGCCGGGTGGCTGCTCTAATTCACCCAATGGTGAGGGGGTTGCCAGAAAGTGCTGCTACAGTCATACTAAATGATATTAGGTGCAGCAAAAAGATGCTACCATCAATGAAATCAAACCCCAAAAAAAAGAGATGGGGGCCAAATAAAAAAGGGCAAGGAACAAATGGGGAAATTTAAACAAAGAGACTGATAAAAAAGGAACAAACTCACCATTTACAAGGGGTACTGTACGCAAGTAGGAAAAAAAACAACTTGTTTTGCCAAAAGCTGAAACATTGTCCTTAAAGTTTTATGATGAAAACATCGGGTCTGACAAGGTGATTATCTGGCCAAAAAAAGATTTTATTGGCCTTTTAAAGCAGCGGGGATTTTAAATTATGTAAGACAATGGCATCAAACAGAAATAGTAACCCCGACAACACCAGGGCTTATTACTACAAGCGAACCTTTTGAACTGCTCTCTGTGGACTTTCTGCATTTGAGCCCAAATAAAGGAGCTTTGTATGTTCTGGGTTCTCATGGATCACTTCACTCTTTGACAAGCATATGCCCCCAAAACAAATCGGGAAAACCAGGAGAAGATTTTCCAAGACCCCCCCTTTGGCTACCCCAAAAACTGCACCATGACCAGGGCGTGAGCTTGAAAATAACTTATTTGAGAGGCTCCAACAATATCTGAATACTACTCCCTCACTACCCCCTATCATCCACGGGGGAATCCAGTAAAACGATTCAATAACCTGTTTCAGATGCCCCAACCTTGAAGAAGAAAAAGGAAAGGGGAAAGATTACCCCCACAAATTGTATGAACAACAAAAGACAAATCAACTGGTTATTCACCTTTTTTCCTCTTATATGGCAGAGCCCAAGATTACCTATCGATTTGTTGTTTAATCTTACAACGACAATGAGGAAACTAAAGGATTTTGTGCAAAATTGGCAACCAAGATGAAAGAAGCTACAGATTCCCTAGATAACGTGGAAAGAACCCAAGGGGTAAGGTTTTAGACCGACAGTGGGGGTGCTATTCTTCAACCAGGTGACAGAGTTTAGTGAGAAATCATAGATTTTTTTCCTTTCTCTGTGGCCCAAATTTCTTCCAATAACACCGATTTTGATATCGACTATTTTTTTTATTTTGGGCACTGGGGATTTTTGAATTTTTATGCCTCCACACCGGCCACCCCATAAATTTCTTTTTTTGCTTATATCACTGCTTAAGCCACCAAACAGTACTTTTTTCTGTGCCTCCACTTCACTGAGCAAGACCTCCTTTACATTAGCTGAAATTCTTTTTTACATTTTTGCCATTGTTTTTTAACAAAACACTGAATGGATCGGGGTTTTTATAGTGAATTTAATATTTAAATATGCAAAATTTGTAAGGAGTTGGGGGGGTGTAGGCACATGCATGTTTGTTAAAATTCCATTTATTGGGATTTATAAATGGGAAAGTGTATAACCTTTTTCTTAAAATGGTTTTTTTGATTTGAACTTTTTTTAGGTACACAAAATTTTTACTTTGTAGACGCCCCGTTTTGTTTCAACAAGATGATGCCCCAGGGGGCACCGGTGCTCCAAATCAGCTGAAAAATAAAGCAACATCCTTTTTTTATTTCACTTCTAAAAAAATTTTACTAGTTCAATTTAAGTTGTTTTTTTTTGCTGACACCCTTTATTGAGGGAGGAGCAAAGAGACACAAGAAAAACACAAATACCAACTTTTTAAAAAGACTAATTAAATGAATAGCACAAATTAAAAAAATTGTATAAACATAACTGGGGCTCTGCAAAATCGTCCATTAATTCATTGTACCGACAGTTAAAAGGGGGATTCAGTGTTGGGATCTCAGGTCTATTTTTTTTAATTTATTTTGAAATGTTTCATATCCACAAAAATATGCACTTCGTTATAGTGACGAAGTAGAAACCACAATTTGTCAAAGAAAAAAACAAATTAAAAAGAAGAAAGGGGAAGGAGTAGGGGGAAGGGGTTACTGGGGGCAAAAAAAATAAATAAAATATATTATTGTTATTAATTGAGGGGGAAAAAGAAAATATTTAGAAAAAACTTAATAGGCAATTACAGACAAACAATGGTGTGGAAGAATATCTTTTTAAATTTTTCCTATTCGGGTTTGTATTCTGTTCTATGAACTTGTAAAAGAAAAGTATATGTTTTTGTTTAAAAAAAGCAATGAACTGGATTTTAGGTAAGTTAAATTTTTCATACTAGTTTTTTTTTTAATTTTAAACAAACTTATCTTTATAGGTATTTTTTAATTTATATCATACCAAAATATTGACATTTGGTAATTGTTCATTTTGTTAAAGGAGTATTTTGGGGTTTTAAAGACAGGCAGTTGCTGATAAGGAAATGAATTTCTGTAACAATAAAACTGATAAATGTGTGCTAAATTGGGTCACCCGAATGGTCTAATTTTTGTTGTAAGATTTTTAACAAGACCGTGATAGAGATTTTCGCTACAAAAACGAGACTGCATTAATGGGATTTGTAGACAATTTAAAAGTTAAAGTTTTGAGTTAAACTATATTGATGTTTGCTTAATTTGAATAGAATATTAATGTTTTAGTCATAACTTATGGTATAGTTTTTTCCCCCTTATTTAAAAGAGATAAAACCCTTCTTACTGTAACTGAGAAACAGGGGACAATAAGCTCATTTGGAAAGGGGTCCCAGAAAAGAGGATTTGAAAGCCCCATTTTAAGTTAGAAAGGGGAAAACATACATTTTTTCTGCCCGCCTTGAAATGGTTCCAAATGTTAAGTAAAAAAATTTAACTTTGAGAGTAACAAGATTAAGCAGAATGGAACTTTTTTACTTTAAATTTTTTCCTTTTGCTATTTCAATTTTTCCTTTTTTTGTGTGTAAACTGTTTTATTTTAAAACTTAACTAAACTTAAAAAAACGAAGATTTTTTGTCTGTGGAATCATTTCAGTCAGGTTTTTGTTGAATCCCATTTTTTTGAGCTGAAGCTGCAGAATTTTGGAAATTTTTTAAAAAACGCAGCTCATTTTTGCCAGAAAACTTCTATATCTAAGGCCCGGGAACAAAGATACTTCACAGAACTCGTAACAAGGAAAAAAGAACTGAATCATTCAGAAGGAACTGTGCACTTATCTACTATCTTGATGATCAAAAATGAAGGAAAGGGGCCCCGATTTTTGAAGTTTTGAGAGACTGTGATATTTTTAAAAGGCGCTTAAAAAGGACTTTTTGGGATGATTGCTTTTTCCTAGCCATTGAGCCTTGTTTCAAGAAAGTTATTTTTTTTTGGGAAACGCCCAGGACGAAAATTGCGTCAGGAAACGCCTTGTCATTTGATAACTGTTGTCAGGGAATTTTAAACAGAGCTCAAGTAGAGGCAGTGATCAAGTACAGACTCAAGTCAAAAAAATAAAATTGGGGATCTTAAAGATCAATAAGTCGGGGAAAAGAAAGTTTTCTTTATAACGGGAAACGAAAGTCTTAAAGACATTCCGGGAAAAAATTATTTGTAGAAAAAAGATTTCAGATTTTTGGGCAAGAAAAGAAGAGTTAAGAAAAGCTACTAGCTACTTTAAATAAGGAGGAGCTTTAAAAAAAACAGAAAAGAATTCAGGAAAGCTCTAAAAAATGGAATGAATTTGCTATTCCCGGCATGGCTAAAAGATCAAAGAACAACTAGTTAATAATAAGATGCAATTTAAAGAACAGGTTGTAAAAGTAAAAAAACACAAAAGACATCTCCTCATTTAAAAGCATGCCTTGATATTAAACGACTTTCCCAGAAAACCGAGCTGCATTATCTTCTAAAGCAGTGTTGATTGAACAATCGAACTTGATAGTATTCTAAAAAGCTTATGAACTTAAAAAAAAGCACAAAGCAGGAACAAACGACACCAATCTGCAAAAAACTAAATGTGCTAGCACAGAATCAAGCTGAATTTAAAAAGGGGCCAACTCGAATACAATAAAAAATTTTGAAATGACTAAATCGATAGCTGATCAAAGGAAAACACCTTCTCCAGTACCTCCAGCACCCCCACCCTCGGGGAGAGTCCCAAGACAGGCCCTTTATTTTCAGGTGCCCCGCTGAATTAAAAATTTATTAGAATTTTGATCATGCTGTAGGTAATATATTAACAGCCCCACAAGAAAAATTGGATTATTTGTCCAATATACAAGTGGACCACCCCAAGAAATGATTAAAGGGGTTTAGCGCCACCAGATGAAGGATATAAAAAGGTAAAAAACAGCTTGAAAGTTACTATGGCAACCAAGCGTTGAAGATAAATAAGTAAAGCTTTGAAGTGGCCAAAAATTAAACAAAATGATGGGAACCCTTTTGGAGATTATGAAAATTTCTTGATAACAGGGGACCCATGACTAAGACTAGAAATCAGAACATTCAGTAGCAATGAAAACATCCAAGACTACCCTAAAGCTCCCATGTTATATAGATATAGATGGCGGAAAACTTTAAAATTGAAGATGAAGAAGAAAATCAATTCGATTTAACGTTTTTTTACATAATGAAGCTAAAAAATGAAACATCCGTTACCAGAGATAAAAAAAAAAACTGACAAAAGTAAGTCTCCTCAGAATCGGAAAAAATCGGGAAGTATCTTCACCATTTTTCTGATGAAATGAAAAGGAGACCGAAACCCCTATAAAAAATACTTTTAAACAACATGTGCTTTTAAAAAACCTTTTGTGCATTTTGCAGTGATCAGATATTCTCCCAATGTAAAAAAAATTAAAGAATTCCAATAAAAAAAAAAAATTGACTTTTAAAATCTAAAGGTTTATGTTTTGGCTGTCTCAAACAGGGTCATCTAAGAAGAACGTAAACAGAGAATGAAATGTCAGACATGTTCTTTACAGCACCCCGAATCCTGCACATTCAAAAAAGGGAAATAGAGGACTTTAAAACTACGGTAGTGTGGCAACATCTACTGCGGAAACCAAGACTGAACTTGTACCTTTACTGAGGCCGGGGAAGAATGCGACTACAAGGTTCCAAAAAAACAAGAAAAATGAAAGGTATGTAGAAAAATACGAGCACCCGGGTGGATCTTTAAAAATTTTAGAGCCCATTCCCGGCACCTCTCCCCAAATTGCGGGTCGGTTGCCGCGTTTTCCCCAGCTGCCCCCGCTCTTTAGATAACAAATTTCCCCACCGCCCACGATTTTCGCAATAATTGTTTGATAAATTTTAGAAGATACAGCTCTGTCCTGTTTTATCTTTTTTTTAACAGATAGCCGAAAAAAATTAATTTCATCCGCAGCACCCAAATAACAAAAACCACATTTCTTAAAGACGGTATCTATTTAATTTTTACAACCCGGAGGGGGAACTCCAACCCACCCAGGGTTGAACAAAAACACATACAAATACTTACAAAAGGAAGACAATTTAGTTACCTTTTTTTAACGCACAAAAACTTTTTTCATAAAACCCATGAAATTTTCCACAAACTATTTCATAATTTACCCTAAGGGGACTCTTAGCTTGCGCCGGGGCGTTAAAACGCTTTTTTAGCCTCGGCATAAGTAACAATTTTCATCAAGGTTAAGACAATTGAGCCTTTAAGGGGGAAGGGGTCAAGTATTCCCAAACTAGAGTAATTCATGATGATTCAAAAGTGCTAACCCCAAAGTTCTGTCTTATCAGATTTACAAGTCGGGTCTCAATGATGATGAATATATTGTTTTTCCAAAAAGGGCTTTAAAAGGTCTCCATTCCAGTGAACAGAGAAAGTATTCCCCTGAAGATATCAAAGTGGGATATCTTAAGGGGGACGCCCGTCTCATATTGACTCTGAAGTGTTTTTTTAAAAGGGAACAATATCCAGAAATCTTTAACAGTCACAAATCATACCTAGCCAAAGGGTGGACCCCAATGAAGACTGCGGTTTGAAGGGGGACCATAAAAGAGATAGATGACCCCAAAAAAAAATGGTAAAAACCCAAAAAATTCAATTAATCGTGTCAATAACAGAGATTGAAGATATGTTGTACAACAGTATAACACAGACTTTTCCCGAGGGAACTGTGAAGAAAAGAGGGAAAGTCGGGGAAAACATCGTTCATGCGCATAGCTTCGAATCTGCAAGACGGGAGGTATTATTGTTTTAAAATTTCCTTTAAAGGGTGAAACACTTAAATGTGAATAACCGCTGTATTGTTTAAAGGGGGTGTTTTAGGGCCAAAAGAAAAATTAAAAAATCCGGTTTACGAAGACTATAAAGCCTTCAGAAAAACATTTAAAACAATGGTTATGCTGTTAAGATTCCCAAAGAAAGCCTGAATTGAATGAAGGCAGAGGTGGTACATCCCCCATCCGGTGTATCATCCAAAGAAAAAAGATTCAGATTTGACTGCACTGCCACCTACCCGGGATTTCCTTTAAAGAACAATTACTAAAAAAGGCCCTGACCAACTAAACACTCATTTGGGGTCCTTACAAGATTCAGAAAGGAGCCAGTAGCCTTTAAAAGGGAGACATTTAATAATGTTCACCCAAGTTAAGATACCAGACAAAGACAAGATCTTTTTTTGTTTTTTATGGTGGCCCGAAAGGGAATGTGAAAGACTTAGAAGAAATTTAAAAAGAAGTACATCTTTTTTTTTACTTTTCACCCAGTTGTGCTTCTTATGTTTATGAACAGCCAAAATGCCAGAATACATTTTCGAGGGCTGTTTAAAACCGTACTCAACAACTTTCGTGGATGACTGTTTAAGGGCAGTGACAACAGAAGAACAAGCAAAAAGCTGGCAAAGGACCCCAAGCTCTATGTCCAAAGGGGGATTTTATTTACTAAGGGGGGGTGAGTAACAACAGAGCAGTTTTTTTTCCATACCTGAAGAAGAAGAGCCCGAAAAAGGATTTAATTTGAGTAAATTTTTCCCCCCAGGGGCGTGCCCTGGGCACCCAGGGTACAGAAACACAGTTTCAAATTTCAGATTAAGTTTAAAACAACCCCGCAAAGGCGGGTATTCGTCTGTTGTTAGCTCAGTTTATGATCCATTTGGGTTTTTCAATGCTTTCTACCAGCAAAGCTTATTCTAAAAACTTATGTAAAGAAAATGTGGGTGGGATGAAGAAGTAGAAGTCAAACTTAAAATGGAAAAATGAATGGATGATTTAGTTACACAGACTAAAAGTGAAAGATGCTTCAAACCGGGGAACCATAATGGTATTGTCTTTGGGATTTCCCCTTTGGGTGAATGCTGGCGGACTGGTTGCCGCTCCCGGTAACTAGAATATTGATTTTGTTAAGACTAGTGATTTTGATGGTATTTTTTTTGCCATATTGCTGACATCTCTGCGGGCTATATATGCATATCATATGCTTTTCTGCATTTGCTTCAGCCAACCTCCGTTTCGTTTGAAACAAACCCGGTTTATTTTTCGCCGCCTGAGGTTTGCGCCCCTCGCCACAATGTGGACTGGTAGGATATTTGTTTGGGAAGTTTTTTTGGGAGTCTTCTTCCACGTTATTAAACCCCGGGACTGGCCCCCCCAGTACCCAGCTGTGAGCTGCCGACGCGCCTTCCCAGTTGTGCCTTTGCTGTCGGTCCCATTTTAGGGGCGCTATTTCCCCCTCCGGAATACCCCGGGGCCCCGCTGAGACCCAACGGCGCCAAAAGGAATTAATTTTTTGGTCTGTTTTTGCACCCTCCACATAACACAGATAGGAACGTGACCATAGCGGTTGGCCAGTTAGTTGTGATAACACCACTGTCAAAATCAGCAGCAACATTGCAGTTTTGGTCTATTAAAATCCGCCCCCAGAGAAAGGGGGCATCCATTCAGGATCTCCTCAGCCCCGAAACTTTGACTTTCTTTTTAAACTGAGATTTGGAGCAACCCAAGATTTTTCACAATTAATAATGCAGGGTTTGTTTACACTTGTCAACCCGATCGGGCCCGGGAGGGGTGGGGATAATTTATGGAGGGGGAAATCCTCCCTTTGCCTGCTCCTCGTTAGCTCTTTGAATCGACGGTTTTCAATTGTCGGGCCATTTCCCAATTTTTTGCAACTGTTCACCGCCTCCTAAGTCAA
Source organism: Polypterus senegalus (assembly GCF_016835505.1). Taxonomy (NCBI): domain Eukaryota; kingdom Metazoa; phylum Chordata; class Cladistia; order Polypteriformes; family Polypteridae; genus Polypterus; species Polypterus senegalus. The sequence continues at coordinate 323,279,697 of NC_053155.1, read as the reverse complement.
AACAATTTTTGAACGATCTTGCTACTTCCTTAAATCTATCTGTAATTACTCCAAATATAATTCTGTGGGGTTTTTAATATACATCGGGACAATATCAATACCCCTCTCATAGAGACTTTTTATTTTGCCTGAATTTTTGGGATACCAGCAGCACACTGATTTCCCCCCATTGTAAAGGACATATCTTGGACCTGATCTGTTGCTCTGGGTTTTTCCTTTGATTTTAAAAAAGATGAACTCACTATAACCGACCACTTTCTCCCCCATTCAACGCTAAACTTCCTTTTTTCTTTTCCCCAAGTTTCCCCGCCCTAAGCCGAACATTAAGAATATCAACTTAATTTGCTGTCTTAAATTGATTGCAAATGGACTTTATAATTTATCCTCTCCCATAGAACGGGTCTCATATTATGACACTTGTCTTAATGGTATTCAATTTCTCGGGCCCGCTAAAAACCAGATCTTTTCCTTTTCCTTTTTTCCCCCCCCTGGTTTCCCTGAACTTCGCTTTTGAAAACTAAAAAGGAACAACTTGAAAGGTTGTTTTTAAAAAAAAAGACTTTTGTCCCAAAGAGATGATAAAAAACATCTACTCTATTAAGGTTTTTTAGCTCAAACCAAATCAAAAACCGTTTAAATTTCTATAATACAGGTAACACCAAGTCTTTGTTTTCTTTACTTAATAATGTTAACAACCCCCAGACTCTTTAAACTCACCTTCCTAACTGCCTTCTGTAATTTCTTATGTTTTTTTCAATGAGAAAATAAAAAATACATCAGCACCTCCCAGATCCTTTCTGTATTTCTTCGAACTACCCACCATTCACTCTTTTTTCTTTCCAGCTTCCACTTTCCCCAAAAATCAGATCTCATCTGCAAACCCAAATCATCTACTTGTCAGCTGGACCCCCCGCCCCAGGTTTGTAAAGCCGCCCCCTCTCTAGTCCCTTTATTTCTGCCCTCATTCACTCTTCTCTTACTACTGGTATTATTCCTCATCTTTCAAAACCCGCTATAACCCCAATACTAAAAAAAACCCGGTTGTGACCCAATTTTAATAATTTTTTTCCCCCTTTCTAACCTTTTTTCTCCAAAATTTTTTGAAAAAAAAGTACTATCCCAACTTACACCCACTTTTCTCACAATAATCTATAGAGAAGTTCCAGCTGGTTTTTCCTTTTATAGTACAAACGGCACTTTTTAAAATTACTAATGACCCCTTATGGCTGCTGATTCGGTCTAATCACTATTTCATCCTTCTTGATCTGAGGGCCTTTTTATTTTATCCACCTCCTTAATAGATTATCTTTTATTGGCATTACCACACCCCCCTTGATTGGTTTAGATCTTACCTTCAGGGGCACTCAGTTTATAAACTTAAAACTTTTACATCCCAACCCACGATTTGGGTGCCCCAAGGCTCTGTCCTGGGCCTCTTCTTTATTATTTACCTTCTTCCCTTGGCAATATTTTTCGCAAATATAAATTAATTTTTCTGTTATGTGATGACACCCAGCTCTACCTTGTGGTAAAACCCCCTCCTCTTTTTCCCCCACCCCCATTTTGATTGCATTTCTGAAATTAAATCCTGGTTCTCTTCAAATTTTCAAATTAAACAGTGACAAAACTGAGGTTTTCTCATTGGTTCAAAATCATCATTATCCAAAACCAAAATCTTTTCTTTTATTGATAACCTGTTGTTTCCCATCATCCAGGTCAAGGTCTGGGTGTCATCCTAAGTACTCTATCTTTCCCAAAGTCACATTTAACACGCCCGGGGCGTTACTTCCACTTATTTAATTAATGCTTCGCCTCCCTCACTCCTCAACACTGCCATTCTTGTTCATAGTCTTGTCACCCCCGCTGGACTACTGCAACACTCCTCTTTGGTCTCCCCCAACAAATCTCTTTCCAAACTTCAGTTAGTCCAAATTCTGCACACGAAACACTTGAACCCATCTCTTCACCATTTTTCCCGGCTTGCAGCAGCTTTATTTCCCCTCAAGTTTGTTTTTATTTTAAGATTCTCATAACAAGGCCATCCATAACCTCGCACCCCATATCTGTCTGACCTCATGTTGCCATTCCATCCGAACCTTGATCCTTTTCCCCCACCCATCTGACCCCCCCGCCGCCAAAACCCCCATGGGGAGCAGACCCACCGTTCTGCTCCCAAGCACTGATCTCATTCCCCACGGTTTCAATTTTTAAAAATCATATTCATTTTTAAAAGAAAACAAACACATTTTTTTTAAAATTTTTTTTCTTCTTCCTCCAAATTATAGTGGTTTTGTTTTTTTAATTTTTAGATTTTCTGATTTTTTAAAGTTGTTTAAAATTGTGTTTTGTATTTATTTTTTTATTTGTTTGTTTGTTCGGTGCCCTTTGAGTTCTCGAAAGGCGCCTTGTATAAAAAATTATTATTATTATTTTATTATAATGACGAAAATGCCCCTTTTTTGCGTCTGGGAAGATGGATATGGCACTGCACTTACCTTTTTTAACCAACGAAGATGAAAAAAGGCATTGTTCATTCCTGATGGGCAAGCAAAGTTGCACCATTAAAGCAGGTAATTCCAAGAATGGAGCTGACGCAGCTGTTGTGGCAGTAAAATGACAAAATGCTTAAATGAGTTTCAAATCCCTTTTACGAATCAAATTTTGGACCGACAGCCCCAGGGTAAAATACTTTTAAAATGAAAGACCATCAAGCCCTTTTTGTTGCCAAAGAATCCCCCGTGATCAGAGATCATTCACAACCTTACAGTGGGGTATTCACATCCCCCTTAACCCAGCTGACCAAGCTTCAGGGGGCTAAACATAAAAAATTTCCAAAACCACAGGGTCCAAAAGGCCAAAGTTTTTTTGAAGTGAACGTGAAGGGCCCAAAAAGACCAGATCAACTGAACGTTTCACTTTTGAAGATGACCCAGAAGTTAAAATTTGTGCAGTTAACATGACAAGAGTAGAAGAGGCGCCCAAAACCCATCAACAAACTAATCACTTATTTTTTCGGATTCATTTTTGAAAGCAGTGGCTTGGTTTCTCAAGTTTAAAGACATACTGCTGTACTTAAGAAATGAAAAAAACTTTCCCAACTAGAAGTCAGTCAGATTAAAGGTAATCCAAAAGAAAAAAAACACTACACAAAGCAAAAAAGGAAAACAGCATAAAACCAAGCCCAAACTCTAGACATTGAAAAGCTGAAACAGAGTTTATTCTCAAGTCAACAAAAAATTTTCCCAGAAGAATTAAAGCCTAAAAAAAAAGTCTTGTGTTGGTTGGGGGAAGACCGTAAAGTTTCAATGCCTGAAGAAACAAACATCCGCAATTTTCACAAGCATTCAGTTGCTTCTCTCATATTGCAGCATATTCAAAAACGTTGGGAATTGGGGGCCCAACCGGCTCGAAAGACCCCCAGAAATACTGGATACCCGGAATTCAGCTATCAGGAAAATATTTCGCAAAACGTGCAGAAGATACAATGAAAAAGCAGGTGAGAAAAAATGCGACCCAAAAATCCCAGCATCAAACCAACCACCGTTCATTAATGGGGAGTTGATTTTTTTGGCCCCCTTCTAGAAAAAAGAGGAAGAAGTCTGGTAAAGAGGATGGGAAATTTTCCATGTCTAAAAACCAGAGCTGGCACAGAGATTGAAATAGCTTAGACACTGATTCGTATCCAAGCCTATTCATTTACAGATAAAAGGAGTTAAAACATCCCCAGACAATGGAACAAATTTTGGGGAGCAAAAAGCTACGAGAAGTATTAAAAAAAATGGAACACAAAAAATCAGTGGAAAAGATGAAAAACAAATCAAATGGTTTTTAATCCCCCATCAGCCTCTACCAAGGTGGAGGGGAAAAAAAAATCGAAGCATAAGAAAGATTTTTAAAAACACTAAACCAACAAACACTCGATGATGAAAACCTTCCCTTTGGGGGAGGGAATCAATACTCAATAACAGACCCCCCAAAGAAAAGATGACCCAAATGATTTGGAACCCTACACCCAATCATTGTTTTTTGAAGACAAAAACCGAAATACCACCTGAACTCGTTTCAAAAATGAACCATACCAAGAAGGGAAACAAATTCAAAAATGGCTAATTTGTTTTTGGGGGGAAAAATGGACAAAAGAAATTTGCCAATATTTAAAACGCCAAAAAAAGGCTTTTCACCAAAAAGAAAATTTTAAACCAGGGGGCGGTTTAATTGTGAAAAGTACACCTCGCAACCTGGGTAACGGGGCGAGTCATCAAGAAAAGCCAGATGCCAAAAGGGGAGTGAAGAGTTTGTGCAACCAAAACCAGCACACTGGACAGACCCTGTAAAAGTGTCTGCTTAAAAAAAGTCAATGTTTGAAAAAAGAAATTTTTTTAAAAGTTTGTTTGGAGTTTAGTAATGATTTGAAATGAAGTTAATAAAAAAAAGTAATTGGCTCCCTATTGAAGTAAAGTAAAATAATTGTCTCAGCCCCAAGCCAATTGGGGGGGAAATGTAAGAGCCAATCTTTGATATTTAAAGTTTTGAGTTAAACTCAAATTTATTTTTTTAATTTGAATAGAATATTAATGTCTTTTATAGTCTAACTTATGGTATCGCCTTTTTTCCCCAAAGTTAAAAGAGATAGAACCTTTTTACTGTAACTGAGAAACAGGATAATGTCAGTTGTGGTAAAAAAGCCCGTAAAGAGGATTGAGACCCATTTGAAGTTTAGAAATGGGGGGGCATACAGTTTTCGACCTTTGAAATGGTTCAAAAAGTTAAGAAATAGTAACATTTGAGATGTAAAAGATTGCTTAGAATGGAACTTTTTTTCATTAATTTTCCTTTTTGCTATTTCAATTTTCCCTTTTTGTGTAAACTGTTTTACTTTAAAAATTAACTAAACTTCAAAAATGAAATATTTTTTCTGTGGTATTTCAGCCAGGCTTTTGTTGAATCCCATTTTTTTTTAGCAATAGAACTTTGGTAATTTTTTCCGAGCTACAGGATTCATTTTTACTTTAAAGAAAAAGTTCTGGATCACTTTCAATAAAGACCTCCTTTTAAAATATTGTGACTTTTTTTCCCACAGTTATTGGTGTTAGAGGTGGGGCGACTGTTCTGATGATTTTTTCCCGCGGGATTAGGACCCCATTATGAGAAGGAACAGCTGAATTTTTAAAAGTAGCCTGTTTTTTTAAAGACCCCCTTCCATGTATGACCAGGTCTGTCTGGGAACGGGGCCAGAAACAAAATGGCAGGAGGATGGGTAGATTTTATGTTTTTTTGCAAAATATTTGATCCAAGGGGGGTCCTTCGGGTGTTAGGAAAAGGGTCTCCTTCCCTAAGATATTAATTCATTAAGAAAAAAATTTTAGGAGCCTTGATAAATTTAGGGGCAGTTCTACTAGTTAAATGGGATTATTTTATTAACGGGCCAAAACAAAGTTTAGTTAAAAAGTAAAGGAAGCAGGGGAAAAGTACTGTGGACAGATGGCTATTTAAAAAGGGGCCAGATGTTAATAAATATAATAAGAAATGGCACAAAAGACTACAGGATTAACACAGTGGCATGGAAGGTAGTTTTAATGGGATAGAAGGACTAATTTAAAAATATATTGTCCAATTATCCAAAGTTAAAAGGACTGGGCTTTTTCTACAATTGATGCCCGTTAAACCAGGTAACACAAAGGAATGCCCCAAAAAAACTTCCAGCGAAACCTGTGAGAACATTGCTGTATTTTTCAATCAAAATTAATGATATTAGAGATAACATAGTATATCTCCCCCAACATGCAGAACCCCCAGCCGATCCAGTATAAAAAATTAAATGCTTTCACTAGGATAGATTTACCTGAATTACATAGTATAATCTCTCAACTGAAACCCTCCACCCCTCGTCTTGACCCAATACCAACAAGGTTTTCAAAGAAATATCGGCGGCTAATTGACAATATTCTGGACATGTTAATTCATCATTGTACGGGGTCTTCCCAGACTGTCTTAAGACTGCTGTAGTTAAACCCCTGCTCAAGAAAATAATCTTGACCCTCTGTTTTTAAAAATTTTAGACCAATCTCTAACCTGCCCTTTTTAAGTAAAATTCTAGAAAGGCAGTCATTATGCTGTTAAAATGACCACCTCAATAAACCTGCTATTCTTGATAAATTTCAGTCGGGCTTCAGAACAAATCACAGCACAGAAACTGCACTCGTTAAGTAGTAAATGACTTAGGTAAATCCAGACAGAGGCCATTTATCTGTTCTCATCCTCTTAGATCTGAGTGTGCATTCGACAATTGATCAAAATATTCTTAGAAATCGCCTTTAGTCAATGGGTGGGCCTCTCGGCAGTGTCTTAAATTGGTTTGAATCCTACCTGGCGGTAGAAAATTCTTGTAGTTGTGGTAATCACAACTCAAAGACACATGATACCCGATATGTTGTTCCACAAGGCTCTATCCTGGGTCCGCTGCTTTCTCAATCTACATGCTTCCGTTGGGTCTGATTATCCGGTTTACACGTGAGCTACCACAGCTATGCTGATGACACACAGCTGTACTTATCAATAGCACCTGATGACCCCGATTTCTTGATTCACTAACACAATGTCTGACTGGTACTTTGAATGGATGAATAGTAATTTCTCAAACTAAATAAAAAGAAAACTGAAATTTAGTAATTGGCAATAATGGATTCAAATGGGTTATCAGAAATAAAAATTGATGCATTAGGGGTTAAAAGTTAAGACGGAAATAAACAACTAAGGGTAGCTGTTGATTGTAATCTGAATTTTAAATCGCATATTCATCAGACCACTAGGACAGCATTTTTTCACTTAGAAACATAGCAAAAGTTAGACCTCTTATATCATTGAAAGATCGGAGAATTAATTCACACTTTTGTTTTCAGTGACTAGATTACTGTAACGCACCCCCTCTCAGGACTACCCAAAAGACAAAAAATCACTTGCAACGAGTGCAGAATGGGCTGCTAGAATCCTAATAGGAAAAAAAATCGAGCACATTTCTCCAGTTTTTATGTACTACACTGGTTGCCTGTGTCATTCAGGATGACTTTAAAATACTGCTTATGGTTTATAAAGCCTAAAAATCTGCCCATCTTATATATCGGAATGTCTGACACGTTATATTCCAAATCGTAACCTTAGATCCTCAAATGAGTGTCTCCTTAGAATTCCAAGAACAAAACTTAAAAAGAAGTGGTGGGCGGTCTTCTGCTGTTATGCACCTCAATCTGGAATAGCCTGCCAATAGGAATTGCCAGGCTGATACAGTAGAGCACTTTAAAACACTGCTGAAAACACATTACTTTAACATGGCCTTCTCCTAACTTCCTTTAACTTAATCCTGATACTCTGTATGTTCAGTTCATCATAATAACTATTCATAGTGGCTCTAAAATCCGTACTGACCCTCTCTCTCTTGGGTTTTTCTTTTTCGGTTTTTTTCCCACCTACTCAAAGCATCATGATGCACCAACATTGATGGACTGAAAGCCAGAAGTCTACGTGACCATCATCATCAAGTCCATGAAACCTTAAATACAAAGAGGACTGTTTCATTGATGTTAGGTAGTTTCCCCAGAGGGGACTGGGCAGTCTAATGGTCTGGAATCCAACAGTTTTTTTTTTTTTCTCCAGTTTTGGTGTTTTTTTTTTTTTTTCTGTCCACCCTGGCCATCGGCCCTTACTTATTCTATGTTAATTAATGTTGACATATCATGTTTATTTATTTATTTTTTTTTTTTACTGTGTCTTCTATTTTTTTATTCTTTCCATTTTGTAAAGACTTTTGTGCTATATAAATAAATGTTGATTGATTGATTGGGCTAAAAGAGCATATAATGCTTGAAAATGTAATTATATGACGAAGAAAATCAATTATGGCTATACATCCATCCATCCTCTTCCGCTTATCCAAGGTCGGTCGCAGGGGCAGCAGCTTAAGCAAAAAGCCCAGACTTCCCTCTCCCCGCCACTTCTTCTAGCTCTTCCGGGAGAAACCCAGCGTTACAGGCCAGCTGGGAGACATAGTCCCTCCAGCGTGTCCTGTCTTCCCGGGCCTCCTCCCGGTTGGGCGTGCCCGGGAAAACCTCACCAGGGGGCGCCAGGAGGCATCCTGATCAGATGCCCGAGCCACCTCATCTGACTCCTCTCGGCGGAGGAGCAGCGGCTCTACTCTGAGCCCCTCCCGGGGTGACTGTTCACCCTATCTTTAGGAAAGCCCAGACACCCTACGGAGGAAACTCATTTCAACAGCTTGTGTTCACGATCTCGTTCTTCGGTCACTACCCATGCTCATGACCATAGGTGAAGGTGGGAGCGTAGATCGACTGGTGAATTGAGAGCTTTGCCACGGCTAGCTTTTTTTTCACCATGACAGACCAAGCAGAGCCGCATCACTGGGATGCGCACCGATCCAACTGTCGATCTCACGCCATTCTTCCCTCACTCGTGAACAAGACCCAGATACTTGAACCCCTCCACTTGGCGCAGGATCTCTCCCAACCCTGAGAGGGCACTCCCCCTTTTTCCCGGCTGAGGACCATGCTCCGGTTTTGGGAGGTGCTGATTCTCATCCCAGCCACTTCACACTCAGCTGCAACTGATTCAGGAGAGCTGAAGATCAAAACCTGATGAAGTAAACAGGACAACATCATCTGCAAAAGCAGGACCCAATCCTGTGTCCACCAAACCGGACTTCAACCCCTTGCATTGAAATTCTGTCCATAAAAATTATGAACAAAATCGGTGACAAAGGGCAGCCCTGGTGGAGTCCAACTCTCACGGGAAACGGTTCACTTATGCGGCAAACGGCCCAAGTCTGACACCGGTTGTACAGGGACCGAACAGCCCTTATCAGGGGGTCCGGTACCCCATACTTCCCAGGGCACCCTCCACAGGATTCCCCGAGGGACAGGGGCGAACGCCTTTTCAAGTCCACAAAACACATGTGACTGGTTGGGCAACTCCCATGCATCCCCAGGACTCTGCTAGGGTGAGCTGGTCCACTGTTCCCACCAGGCGAAAACCCCACTGTTCCTCCTGAACCGGGTTCGACTATCCGACCCTCCTCTCCCGGACCCCGAAAGACTTTTTTAGGGAGGCTGAGGAGGTGATCCCCCTGTATTGGACACACCCTCCGGTCCCCTTTAAGAGGGGACCCACCCTGTCTGCCAATCCAGAGGCACTGTCCCGATGTCCATGCGATGTTGCAGAACAGTCAACCAAGACAGTCCTACAACATCCAGAGCCCTTTGGGAACTCCGAGCGTATCTCATCCACCCCGGGGCCCTGCCACCAAGGAGTTTTGACCACCTCGTGACCTCAGCCCCAGAGATGCGGGAGCCCACCTCCAGTCTTAAGATGCCCCACACCCACTCGGCCCTCACCGGTGACAACTCCAGAGTGGTAGAGAGTCCAGCCCTCTTAAAGGGGATTGGTTCAGGTCCCAAACTGTGTTTAGTTGAGCCCCCACTATATCTAGCCAGAACCTCTACCTCGGCCACTAGCTCAGGCCCTTCCCCCTTTAGAGGGTGACATTCCACGTTCAAGAGCCAGCTTGAGCCAGGGAAAGGGACCGCTAAGATCCCTGCCTTCGGGCCCCCACCATCACACTGCACCTGACCTCCTTGGCCAATTATGGCTAGTAAATTGGAAAATCAGAAGAAAGTAATAGAAAAGATGAAAGAAAATATATGGGAACAGCAGCATACAGTTGGGGTGACTTCATAAAAAAGTTGGTGGCGGTTCCACAGGAAAAAATCCCTTTACTATCAAATCTCTAAACCTGCTGCAACCCCAATATGAAACTGCACTTCAAAATGTCACCAGGAGGATGATGAATGGGCACCTTTTGTCTACCACCTCCTTATAATCCAACTCAGCAGGTTGCTGTGAAATATCCCCAACCTTCCATTGTCCCAGTTAGTAGTCACAAACAGTCAAGTTACTTCACTATGGAAGATCAAGATTAAGGAAAGGAAGGAGAAACAGTTTTTAGGTGTTCAGAAAGGTTAAAAGCACAGGCACTTTCAAAGAAGGCTGGGAATTTTCCACTGAGGAGATTTCCACGGGAGAGTGTGGATAATATGGTGAGGATGTAGTGGCTGAAATACACATTCTGAGACCTTTGGACCTCTAGGAGATAATAAAGAAACTGGGGAATCCAAAGAACAATGTAACTGGAGTTTTAGAGGGTCTGGAGATTGTTATAGTGTCATATAAAACTAACATGGGGAGATATGGCAGAATTATTGACTGCCATTCTGAAATTAAAAATGGAATACTAAAAGCCAAACTAAAATGAACGGCCAGATGATGCAATGCAAAGTTGAGGGATTTGTTTTCAAAAATGGGTTTACTGGAATATCGATAATTTGAAGGAAAACGATCCCGTCATGACTGACTGGAGTAAAATAAAAGGTTGCATGCAAAGTCTGAAGAAGAACATGATGATCACTGGGAAAGGTCACAGGACGTGTTAGAGAGAGATATGCTCATCATGGTGTGGGTTCTGATAAATGCCTTAGTTTGTTAATATTTTCATTGATGGATTAAGGAAAAGTAAGGTGCAAAAAAGACAATTAAATAGCACAGCACTGACTATCTGCTTTTTAGTGAGGCTCAGCTGTGCTAGCAGCTACATGCATTTCTTTAATCAAATTAAAGAAAAGAAACAAAAACCATCAGGATAAATTACAAACTGACCTCAGACTCAGTTTCATATGGCCAAAGTAACAGAGGCCAGGCTGCTTTAGATATCAGAGCAATAATCAAGGCCGAGGCTGAAGCAGAGGTTGTGGTACGATCGTCCAACACAGCATATGTTTTATCTGTGACAGAGTGGTCACTGGAGAGGTGAATGTCATAGAAATATGCAAAAAAAAAATGGAATAAGAAGGATGGTCCACATGTGTAAAATACTGTATCCTGGACTATGCAGTATCAAGACAGGTCAAGCATGGCAATGTGGATCCAAGTTCTACCATGTAATGCCATACATTAGTTAAGGCAATGCTTCAGATGAACCTTAAATAATTTAACAGTAGTGTCTGGAGCCACCAGATTCTTCCACTGGGGGACAGTGATTTGTTTATTTGCTTGGTATGGACCTCAGGAACACTCCCAGGCCTGACTAGCACCACCACATAACAGAGACATGAAATAACAGAATTAAACTAATAAAGTTGATATTAAATGAGACAAAATATAAGCAGTAAATAAAACAGATAACCTCCCTGCTCCCCAAAGGCAATAAGGTGATAACAACAACATGATGATAAACACCTAACAATAAAATACTAATGACCAAGCCCATAAACAGTCCAAAAAACAGCAGGAATAGATGTTGTACCACATGAACAAATGATGATCCTGTGAATAGCTGTTGTAAGAAATGTATCCAGTTGTACCAGTATCTCGATGTGACAAGTGGGTGCTGTGATCAGGAGAGCTCCTCCAACAATGGCGGCGGTAAATGCGGTTAATACTCACATGACAGGCCGGCACAAGACAGACCATACATCCATATAGTCAGTGATCCAGGAAAATACAAAAGTCAAGGCAGATGATGTAGATGGCAAGACAGGTGGGTGGACACAGACACAAGACAACTGACTTTTTATTATACTGGATAGCTGGCTTCCTTTTAAAGTTCCCACTGGATCCTCTTGTCTCTAGCTGCCCTGCACCCTCTCCAGTCATCCACAACTAGGGTTATACCTTAGCTGGAAAATGAGTCCTTAACTATAGTGCCTAGTCTAGGAGCACTCTGCCACCTCCAGCTCTGTCTCCTGCTTTCTTGGTCAGTGTCACTGTTCTCAACCCAGCATAACATATCCATCCTACTAACATCCCAATCTTCCTTTCACTCTTTGCTGATACCCGTCTGTCACAAATTACTCCTGACACTCTTCTCCACCCATTCCACCCTGCCTGCACTCCCTTTTTTCACCTCTTCTACAATCCCCATTACCTGTACTGATCCCAAGTATTTAAACTTATCCACCTTCGCCACCCCAGCCTCATCCTCACCATTCCACTGACCTCTACTCATTCACAGACATGTATTCTGCCTCGTGGTCCTACTGACCTCATTCCTCTCTCTCCTCTCATATCTCCACCTCTCCAGGGTCTTCTCAATCTGCTCCTTACCTTTACAGATCGCCAATGTCAATAAAGGCAAAACATCATAGTCCACGACTCTTTTCATCTCATCTGTTAACCTGTCCATCAACATTGCAACAAGAGCTGATCCCTGATGTAATCCCCACCTCCACCTTGAATGCATCCCATCACTCCTACCAAGATCTCACCACTGTCACACTTCCTCGTGACATATCCTGTACAACTCTTATGTACTTCTCTGCCACTCCCGACTTCCTCATACAATACCACAGCCCTCTCAGTCACCCTGTCGGTGCTTTCTCCAGGTCCACAAAGATGCAATGCAACCCTTCTGGCCTTCTATACTTCTCCATCAACACCCCAGAGCAAATATCATACATCTGTTGTGCTCTTTTCTTGGTATGAAATCACTGCTGCCTAGATCCACCTGGCCTTAAACTCTTTCACCATCAAAACACTCTTGAAATACTGTTTGTTCAGAATATCCTATGCCAGCTTCTCCTCCCGTCCAAACTATGATAGAACAATTTGAATCCACCTCCTATCCACCTGGTCTTACTCCCTTCCATTTAGTCTCTTGCACTCACAATATCAACTTTCCTTCCATCATATCTAACTTCCCTTACCAGTCATACTGCCAACATTCAAAGTTCCTACCTCAGTTCCACTTTTACTTTTCCTCCTATCCTCTTTCCTCTGGACACTTCCCTTCTTCTTCTTCTTCTTTTTCTGCCAACATTAGCCCAATTTCCACCAGCACCCTGTTGGCTAATAGTACTGGTGGCGATCGCTGTTAATCCAGGGCCGACTGGATCTGTTATGGAAATCTGTATTGTTGTTCACATGCCAAAAATTTTACACTGGATGCCCTTCCTGACATAAATTTCCCCTTATTGGGACCAGCATGAAGAAACACACTACAAAGATGCATCCCCAGCGGCTGGGTTATATTTTTACTGTTCATCTTTTTAAACCCAGCTCACCCAATGGAATGGCTCTTAAAACTACTATGAAACTTGTGAAGCTTTAGCTTTTTTTACACTAAATAAATATTAGAAATAATATATAACTCTCAATATTAAGCTAATTGAATCCAGTATACCCTTTAAAGTGAGTTAAATATGTAAATAATTTTTAGTTGAAACCTCCACCTGGCTCCTTGATCCAGAACCAACAGACTTTTCTAAAGCAGTTCTGATGTCCAACTGAAATTGCACTTGGCATAGTGTAGTCATCATTAGACACGGGGTCTTCCCCTGACTGTCTAAGACTGCAGTTGTTAATCCCTTACTTAAGAAAAGTATCTCAATTCCTCTAGTCTTTGACAACTTTAGACCAATTTCTAACCTACTATCATAAGTATATTTCTAGAAAAGGCAGTTATTAAGCAAAATTATTACTTGAATAAACATTCTATTCATGATAAGTTTCAGTCAGACGAATAAATCAAATTGGCAGAAACTGTACTGTTGAAGCAGTGGATGATTTGTGAATTAATGTGACAGAGGCCATATTTATTCTTGTTCTCTTAGACCTGAGGCAAGCATTTGACAATTATAGACCACAACATCTATGTAAATGTAAATTTACAATGATGTAAATCGCTCGTGACAATGGTGGGTCATAGGAGTGAAGCGGTTTCACTTAACAGGTAGAAAAATTATTTTTAGTTGTGGTGATTATACTTCAGAGATACATAATAGACTCTATGTGGTGGTCCATAAGGGTCTCTCCGGCCTCATGTATAACGCTGCAGCATAGAACTCACATTATAACATGGCGTAAGCAATAAAGCCGAAATGTGTTTACGACAGAAAACCAGATTCAGGAATCTGAGCGATCTAAATTCCACGCTCTTCCGCTACATAAATCCCGATCAGCGTGAAAACTAACGCCGCGGCACGCCAAGACATGGGAACGCCTCAAATCCTCCCAGAATTACGTTTCATTTGAATATGCAAATCAATATAAACCGCCTTAAGCGCAGCCTTCTGTGAAAAGACAATGGAAAAGCACGGGAAAATATAAGAATTCTGAAATAATACCATGGAGGCAAAGGGAAAACATACTATTTGTTCAAAAACTGCATAATCAACAAAAAAGAAGTTGATCGAGTGACACAGCGCATGGAGAAACTTGAAAGCCAGCATTCACAAACAGTGCCGGAAATAAAAAAGAAGTCACATATCAAAGTTGACGTGAAAAGAAGAGTTGTAAGCCCACTGTCTGAGTGTCATATGGTTTATTAGGCACAGAGAAAAAAAGGCACACGGTATGCTACCAAATGTCCATCAACTCGACATTTCCACTTTAATCACGAGTTTATTTTGTCATTTAGTAGAACATTATAAACTTCATCTTAAAATCACACTAACTAGTTTCTCAAATCACATCGTAATTAAAGTAGCACGTTAAATGCTTTGTTTTGTATTTGATCTTTCACTGTGACATGATCTATGTGTGTGAATCACTACTTGCTTCTCTAAACCGGCTTTTCCTCCAACTGGACACAGAGTCCATTACATTGGTGATATTACAGCCTCTGAATAACTAAAAATACTGAGATGTATATCACGATGTCATTCCCGATACCTCTTTTTTTAAAATTTATTAGGAATTTAAATGTTTTATAAGGATAAAAACAAATTTAGGTTGAAAATTTAGTGAGGAAATTGGTCAAATACCATAGTTTAAAAAAGTCAGAAGAAAAATTTGGGGTATTATTAATGGTTTAAAAATTATAAATGTTACTAGCTTTTTTTCACTTATGGAACAATAAGGACAAACTTTTAAAACACTAAAATTGTTCTTTTGGTGTTTTAATCGTTGATTATTCAGGGCCCTAAATTCCCTGAAAAAGGAAATCTTACTGGCTTAAGCCAGCCCTGTGTAAAAATAAGCCTGTTTTTAAATTTGAATCCGGGGCAACATTTAATTTGTTAAAAACCAAGAATCAAAACATCCATCCCCTTAAACCCCAAATTTTCCCAATAGGGTAAAGATCAACCGGCAACAGGAAGAAACCTTCGGGGCCCCCCAAACCCAAAAAATAAAATTAAAAACAGGCTAATACCTGATTTTCTTTATATTTTCCCTTAGTGGAACATTTCTTAAAAATAATTTCCCTTGGCCCACTTTAAAAGAACCCCTTTTAAAATTCCTTGTTTTTTTAAAATTTGGAAACAAACAGTTCCTTTCTAATACCCTTCTAAAACAAATCCTCATTTATTTTCCCTTTAACTATTGAATTCATGATTTTCCCTTCTGATAAGAAAATTGCAAAATCCTTTTAAATTCTAATAAAATTTTCCTTTATTTTTCTTATAAATTTTTACCAAAACAATAAAATACCCTCCCAAGTTTGCTTTCTGGCCCTAATGGACCGAATTTCGTTTCTGGGTCCCTTCAACTTAATATTCCAAAAAACCTTAACTTCTGTAATTTTCAATTATTCATTTTCCAACCTAAGAAATGTTTAAATTAGTTATTTTATCAAATAAAACATTTGGCTTTCCTTTTATTTGTATAACATTTAAGGGAATTTTAACATTTGCTTTGTTTGGTTCCTACTATTCTTTATCAAACTTCCCCAAATTTGAAAATTTTTGTTTAGTTAATTTCCCCCTAATTTTCTCAATTTACTATTTAATTACGGAATATGGTTCTTTTTCCAGATAATCCACTTTTTTGCCTGGTTTTAAATTTGTAATTAAACGGGTTGGTAAATCATGGTTTAGATGTCAGGCATTTGCCACTAGATTCACTGTCAAGGATTAAATTATTTTTTTTTTTTTGGTGGGGTTTCCCGGGAAACCCAAAACCCCCTTTGGCGATCCCCCCCCACTCACGGAGAACAAAATCCAATAAATCAAATACCGAATAATAATATTTTAAATGGAAAGTAAATATAAACAAAAAATAATCAGATATCCCTCTCCTTCTCCTGAAAAATTTAATACACAAAACACCTAACAATAAAACCAATGACAATGTCCATGTAGTCCCATGTCCAATGCAAATGAAGCTTGGAAGGGTGGCAGATCCTGGGAACTGGGTTTAGTGAATATAATGTTTGCTCTACCGTTCCAAAGTGTTCAGGCTGAGATGCATGGGAATCCTCGATTAGAAATCAGACAGGCATGAGACAAAGTTTATCCAATCCAGCAGTAATGCAGGGCAACCAATAATATTCACACAGAAAAGCGACAGAGCTGAAAAACAACAACAGTGTTCCCTCTGGTTAGCCATGGCTTGGACATGTTATTATCTTCTAAAGGAGGAATGTGTCTTGTTTAGGTTCTCGGGGTGCCTCTTCCCTTCCCTGGCCTTTGGACCTCTACTGTATCTCTGTAATTCAAGATCTGTTTTAAATTTCACTTTAGTTTTTTTCTTTTTATTTTTCTTGTAAAACAGTTTGAGTTTGTTTTTGTATGAAAATGTATGTTGAAAATCTGTTTGGGCTGAATCTTAATTTCATCAAAAGTGTTAGAATGTTCTACTTTCCTGGACTGTATCTACTTGGCCTTTGTAAAATAAATTAAAATTACTTTCTAATAAAGTTTCCTCCCTCACTTGTTGATAAACAAAAGGAAAAACAAGGGGTTTTTTTTAAAATACCCAAAAACTAGAAGGAATAAACTGTACCCCATCTTATACGGGGGAGTGTATACATAATCATCTCCAATTCACAACAGCACAGAAACCGTAAACAATTGCAAATGCCCTATCTGAGTAAAAATGATATAAAGATGATGTATTGCAAAATAAAAAAATTACCCACTTGAAAACAGAATATTCCTATTCAAACATGTCAAAGTTTGACAGATAGTGTGAACCGAAAAATTATGGTAAAAAGGCTCCTTCAGATCACATACCAGTAAATTTTACAAAGGAAAATAAATAAGAATCAGGATGATGATTTACAAAATAAAAATTTAACTACTCCAATCCCCCTTTTTGACTGGTCGCCTTTAAAGGTATTCTGGGATCAATTGGGATGTAATAGTTACTAAGTAAAAACATAATAAATTAAATCAAATAAAACAAATAGTGAAAGACAAAACTTAAATGTGGAGAAAAAGAATCAGTTAGCAATCAGCATTTCATTTATTTTTTTTTTAAGCAATTAAAATTTTTATACATTTCTTTCTTGAAAAATTTTCCTTATTTTCCTTTTAAAAAAAAAAAGCTGATCAAATTTAAAAAAGGGCCCCAGTCCTTTAAAATTCATTTTCTTTGTCAAATCTCTTTAATTTACCATAGAACCCAAAACCCCGAAATCTGGGAGGCTTTAAATACTGTAATTTATTTGGACGTTGAGCCTGACTAGGAAGTCCTTTCTAAACTACAGTTAAACCCGTTTTTATTATTTTCTTTTGCGGCAAAAAAGCAGAAAAAACTATGCAGAGTAGAACACTAATTACCACTTACCACCCCCCTTGGATCCCTTAATGCCTCTAGAAAAATAATTATCAAGTCTTTTAAACCATTTTTTTTCAAAAATTTTTTTTTTCTTTGCACTAGACTTAAAAAATTTAATTTTGGGTAATCCTCAACTTTTGGGATCTTCCCCCCAATTTTTTGACTTAAAAAAAGAAAATATAATGGTGTATTTTCATCTATTTCTTTGCTAAGTTAACTGGCTTAGAAAAACTTCATTCAATTCCCAACACACACAGCACCGAAATCAGCTTACATTTGTTTCTTTTTAAAGGGTTTAAACAGTCCCATTCTCTTGGGGGGTTACGTACATAATACAGGCCAAAACCCTTCAAAAAAAATTAAAACTTAAAAACACACAGGTTTAAGCCTAATTAAAATTGGGAAAAAAATTTTCCATTCGGGTCTAGCCTGGGGTTTAAAAACCACCGCCACCATACTATTAGCCAACGGGTGCTGGAAAATTTAGCACGTTGGCAAGAAGAAAAAAGAAAGAAAGAGGAAAAATGTCCCGGCGGAGGAAGAAGAAGGTAAAGAGAGTGGAACTGGGTAGGGACTTTGAATGTGGGATATGACTGGTGGGAAAAGAGTTAGCAATAGATGGAGAGAAGGAAGGTTGATATATTGTGTGTGCAAGAGACTAAATGGAAGGGAGGCCCGGTGGATAGGGGGTGGTTAAATTTTCCTTTATGGTGTGGATGGGAGGAAAATGGGGTAGGAGTTTTTTGAAGGAACAGCATGTCAAAATTTTTGATGGTGAAAAGAGTATAGACAATTGTTAGGCTGGAAATTGGAGGTGTGATGATGAATGTTGTTAGTGCATATCCCGAAGTTGGGTGTGAAAATGAGGAGAAAAAAGTTTTTTGAATGGTTAGATGAAGTGCGGGACAGGTACCTAAGGGACAGAAAGTGGTGATTAGAGCAGTTTTCAAGGGACAGTTGGTGATGGGAACAGAGGAGACAAGGAGAGATGGGAGGTATGGTGTAAAGGAGGGGAAAATGAAGGGTCAGAGATAGGGGTTTTTCCCAAAAAAGGAGGGACATGGCTGTGGTGAATTATTTAAAAGAGGGAGGGACATGGGGTGATGTACAAGAATGGAGGGTGCACAAGGTGAAAAATTAGATTAGGTGATACTTTTTAAACCCCAAGGGGAAATTAGATAGATAGACTGACCTAGCAGAAGAGTCAACAAGGAGATTGAAGACTGAAAAAGTGGTGGGGGGGAAAATGTTTTAACGCATGGATGGTTTAGGAGACATTGAAGATCAAGAAGAGGGGAGAGAAGGGCAGAGCCAAGGATCAAATGGGGGAAGGGGAAAAGGAAGACTGCAAGGTTGAGTTTAGGGGGGGGAGACAGGCACGGGGTGGGGAAAAATTCCCAGAGGTTGGGAACACAGCGATGTAGAAAGGGTGAATCAAGAAGGATCTGGATGAGATCTGGACAGGGGGAAGGAAAAAACAAAAACTGGTGCTGGAATGGGGAAAAAACAGGAGAGTAAACAGAGGAAGAGGATGGAAAAGAAAAAGGGGGATGCAGAGATGCAGAAAGAGACAAGCGGCAAGGTGAAAAGGCACAAGGTAAAGGGGGGTGGCAAAAAAAGAAAGGTGTGGGGATGGTTGTAGAGGGGTTGGACACAAAGGGGGGAAAAAGGCCCATGGGCTACAGAGGGACAGAGCGGGAAAAAGATGGGGGGTTGGGGGTGAAAAAGGGATAAAGATGGAGAGGTGTTGAGCAGATGGAAAGAGTTTTTGAGGGGTGATAATAAAGAAACGAAAAGAAGGGGTTTGGGATGATGGGGAGAAGGAATGGAAAGGGAAACGGATTACAAGGACAACGAAGGACAGCTGGAAGAGAATAAAAAAGGGAAAAGGGTTTCCAGATGGCATCCTGTAAGCATGAGGTGTCTGGGAGAGATGGGGGGATTTTTTTAACCAGTTGTTTAATGGAATCCGGAAAAAGTTTGGCGATATTTAAAAAAAGGGGGGATGCAGGACTTAGTCACGGGGGAATTTTAATTGATGAGCCACGCATGAAGTTATGGGAAAAGTGGGGAAGCCGAAGGAGGAGATTAGTGAGCAGGGATGGTTTCTCCCAAGACGGGCCCCAACAGAGATGTTTCTGAGGATTTGATGAAAGTTTAGAAAAGGCCAAAAAGATTTTGCTTTTGTTTTTTGGACCGGGAGAAAGCATATGACGGGGTGTCTCTAGAGGAGCTGTGGTATTGAATGGGGAAGTCGGGATGGGAGAGAAGTAAAAAGATTTTTCATATGTAAAAGGGAAGTGTGACGGGGGGGAGACTGGTGGAGTGATGGAGGGGGGATTACATTTTTTCCTTTCAACAAAAAAAAATTTTATTTCTGTCACACTTTTTTCATAAAAATAATGAGCTCAAAGTGCTTTCATGATGAAGAAAGAAAAGACAAAATAAAAAAAAAAATAAGACAAACTCATTAACAATAGAATAAAAGTAAGGTCTGATGGCCGGGGAGGACAAAAAAAAAAAAAAAAAACTCAAGACGGTGAAAAATTAAAATTCAGGGGATCCAGGCCATGAGACCCCCAACCCCCCCAGGCATTCTACCTAAAAAAAATGATCATCCTTTTTGTATTTGGGGCCCCAGGAAGGACTTGATGATGGTGGTCATGGGGACCCCGGGCCCTTTTAATCCATCAATGTAGGAACATCATGGTGTTTTTGATTAGTGGTGGTGGCGGCTTTGCCACCACAGCCAAAAAAAACAAAAGGGGACGTAGGGTTTCTATTTGCATGGGGATGGACAGGTTAACAGCAAGATTAGACAGGAGACCCAGTTGACTATGATTTTTGCTGATGACATTGTGATGTGTGGAGGGGGCAGGTTGAGGAGACCCGGGAGGTGGAGAAAAGGGGAGGAGAGGAATGAAGGTCAAGGACCACAAAAATGAATACATGTGTGAAAGAGGAGGTCAGGGAATGGTAAGGATGAGGGGGGAGCGGGAAGGTGGATGAGAAATTTTTGGGATTAAAAGTAAAAGGGGGGAATGGGTTGGGAAGAGATGAAATAGAAAGTGCAGGCTGGTGGAAGGGTGGAGAAGAGGTCAGGAGGTTTTTAAAGGGGGGATCAGAAAGAGGACAGGGAAGGCTACGGGATGGTAGTGAGACCAGCATGTTATGTGGGCTGGAGGGGGATGAAGAAAGCAGGAGACAGGCTGATTTAAAAATATTAAGATTTGATTGAGGTGACAAGGATGGACAGGATTAGAAATGAGGACATTAGAGGGTCAGCTCAGGTGGATGGTTGGGAGAAAAAGTCAGAGGGAAAGATTGCTTTATTTTGGGACATGTGCAGAGGAGAGATGAGGGAAATGAGAGGATGCTAAGGATAGAAAGGGAAGAAGAAAGGGGAAGGCCCCCAAGAGAAGGTTGTGGATGGGGTGAGAGAGGACATGGGGTGATGGGGTGAAGAAAAAATACAGGACAGAAAATAAAGAGGATGATCCGCTGTGGCCCCCCAACAGGAGCAGCGAAGAAGGGTTTTTTAAAATGAAATTTCTTTTTTTTATTTTAATAAACTCCATTATTTATTAATATTTTTGAATAAGATGAAATTGTGGGGGTTTTTTCCCATGTATGTATGAAAAAGTTGATATTTTTTTTTTGTGTGAAATTTTACTGCTTTGCATGTCATGTGTTTTATAAATAAATTACTATAACGTTTGTAAATAAGGTTGGGAATTCAAAAGCAAAGAAAGTAATGACTGGAATACAGAAAGAGAAAACAGCGGGAAGTGAAAGAAAAACAAGACCTTTAGTTTTAGAATTAATTTAATTTGTTTTAGTTCATTTAAACTTAAGAGACTCAATACCAAAAGACTGATTTGCTTTGATTCACTTCCTGGAATCTCTTATCCCATATTCACGGTCCCTATCACTTTCTTCATCAGTCACACAACCCCACATCACGCTAATTACACTTTGCAATCAAGCCTTGACATGTTAAAAGATAAATGATTTCTGTTCTGATGATCCATGAGTCAAAGCAAAAACTCACAATGGCAAACTGTCTCTGTTTTTGAGATTAGAATGTAGGAGAAAAGGGAGCTCATGACCTGAAAATAAATGAAAAAAAGAATGGAACTGTGACAATAGTATTGTTAATGTTAGTTAAATTTCTAAACATGTATTACAAGTGCACTGCAGTTAAATTAAACAGAAATTGACAAGCAGCTAAAGCACAAAACCTAAGTGCAGAAGCAGCACACAGCATACAATCAACAAATCTATAAATATATAGTGCCTCTATAAATGTAAAGGTCACCCCATTTCGAAACTTTAATTTTGGGACAATTGCATCACTGGTGTTTTGGATTCATCAATGGTTTTCTTTTCCCTTAGTAAGATGAATGGCCTGCTTCTACCCTTGAGTCTGTAGGACATTGCTCAACATGAGGAAACACTGGACAAACAACAACAAAGCCATGAAGACATCTTTAAACCTTGGATACCTGATGGAATATCAGAAGAAAAAAAGAACACATGGTGAGCTAGTAATCACAACGGGACGGGAGACCAGGAAGACCTCACTGAAACAAGAGAACCCACTGTGAAAATAAAAACCCCTCAAACACCTAGCAATCAAAACAGTCTTCAGGAGGAGATGTGGACAGTCAGAATGACTATCAGCAGAAGACTTCAGGGAACAGGGCCTACAAGATGCAAACCACTAGTTAGCCACAAAAAAAGACGACCAGATTACAGTTTGGAAAAGGACTTAGAACAAAAAATTCTGGATAAAGGTTTGGACAGACAAGACAAAGATGAACCTGCATCAGGGTGATGGCCGAGTGTGAAGATGAAAGATACTAAAGATCAAAAGCAGACCACCTCATCTGTTAAACATGGCGGTGCTGGGGCTGTTATGGTTTGGGCAAGTAATGGCCACAGGTCCTGGCACATTTACTTCATTAAAATGGAACTGCTGATGTGGCACAGTGTATTCTGAGGGGGCATAAAAAAATCTCATCTATACTAATAAAAGGCAAAGCCCTCACTGACTCACTCATCACTAATTCTCCAACTTTCTGTGTGGTAGAAGGCTGGAATTGGCTGACTCATTCCTTACAAGTTACTTACAAAAGTTAAGCAGGTTTCATTCTCAAAAATTCTACGCTAAAGGTCATCTGAACTTACTCCCATTTTGTCCATAATCAGTTGGTCGCCGCTGATATTGGTTATTAAACCCCAAGCCTCCCGCTTTTGTTGGTGCCTGTATATTTGCATTTTTTGTTTAGCCCTTTTTTTACATTCCTTCCTTGCTTCATCACGTATTCAATTTCTGATAATAATCCTTATTTAATCCATGGTCCTGTTTCCTTTTTTAGTTTATAGCTTCAGTTACTTGGTATTTTAGAAAATTGTTTAATTGTTCAGGACCATTTTTACCTTCCAACGTACCCATTAACATGCTATCCAGGTAATCACCTGACAAGAATTGTCAACCTACCAAGTGGTTTCATGCTGAGGGTGGCCCGCTTTTTCTGTATGTTACATATTCAGAATCAGTCTCCAAACCGAAATCCAGGAAATTTTCTTTTATTGAATGACAACCAGGTCAATGTGACTATGACGACAAAAAATTGATCAAGCACTGGAGTGAAACGTATTTTGCATGTAGGATGGCCCTAACTTTTGTTCAAATGGAAATTTTACACTTTGGCAACCCCTCCTTAAAACTTAGATTACAAGATTAGTATGACACTTGATGTTTGAAAACTCCGGGGGGTTTGTGAAACCTGGTTACAACACTGCAGATGCCCGAATGTCACTTCAACACAACAAGTCCTGCAAATACTGTCATAATTGAAAAAACCTGAAACTCAAACCATTAGGACAGCAGCAATCAAGCTGTGAGAAAACAGAAAAATTGAGATGCAGACATCTTTTAATTTTCATGCAGCTGGACGGAAACAACCTGTGACACTGCCGTAAATACTCGAAAAATCCACAATTTGAACACGCGTTCTAAAACGGCAAATCCTGTTCATGAGACGCTTTCCGCTTAAATATGCGCAGGCAAATCCACAAAATACTGGGAATGCCTGTAAACATCTTAGATTCATGAGTACCCGATTTGGGTAGTGAACACTTTGAGAAGAACCTGTTATCTTTACAATGGTTGACAAACAGGGAAGTAACGAACCAACACATCCTCCAATATGAACCTGATTGAAATAAATAATGATAATCAAATCCTTATTGGACAGAATACTCTAAAGTGACAAAATTACTTGACAATCAATTTTATGTTCTTTTAAAATGTTTCCTTTTCTTTTTTATAACTTCTTTAACACACTACTCTGGGGCCATGGGTATTTTTATCTGCTATAAATGGAGTAAATGCCTACCCATTTATGCCTTATGGCTCCAGGTGGCCAAAATCATACTAACCCCACTTTTCTTCTGTTTCTTTTCCTGGTTTCTGTGGCGCAACGCACAGCCACCACCAATCAAAGCAAAATGATGTTCCTCATTGATGGATTAAAGCCAGAAGTCCACAAGACATCATCATCAGCCTTCCATGAGAACCCTTACAGCAGGAGCACTGATCATTTATATTAGGTAGAATGCCTAGGGGCTGGTCGGAGGTTCATGACCTGGACCGCAGATTTATTTTTCTACAGCGTCTGGAGTTTATTTTTTGTTTGTTTGTTTTTCGTCCTCCTGCCATTGACCTACTTTATTATATTTAATGAGTTTTGTCTTATTTAATTTTAATTTGTCTTTATTTCTTTTCTTCATCAATTTAAAACACTTTGAGCTACAATTTTTTGTATGAAAAATGCTTTTAGAAATAAATGCCCGTTTTTTTCATACTAAACAAAGATTATGATTAAAACCTACTACTGAGGCAATACAGGAGATTTTCAAAATAAAATGGAAAATTTTCAATGGTCAAGCCAGTCACCAATTTAAACCAATTGAGCAATCCTTCCATATGCTTGATAGAAAACTTAGGGACAAGAACCCCAGACCACAAGTAGGAGCTGAAGGGCATAAGTCGGCAGAGCATCACCAGGGAAGTCCTCAGCACCTGGTGGTGTCCAGGAATTTCAGACTTCAAACAGTCATTGCAGAGGAAGTAAAAGTCCTAAATATGATAGCTTTTTGTAGACCTGCCATTGCTGTGTCCAAATATTAATTGTCTGGGAAATCAATGAAATGAATCTTATCACAAATATGGAGGGCTGTATATAATAAAACACCCTTGATATCAAAGGCTGATAAGTAAATGTAAAGAACAGGCCTTATTCATGATTTCACCACTCAATGTCCTGTTATTGTCACCTAAAGAGGACAAGAAGAGGGCATTGAGTGGGTTTTTTTTAAAAATATGACAAAGGGTTTCCTGATGGAGTCAGGTCAGATGTCCCTTGATCATCTTCAAACTTTTTCAGATATGACAGCTCATTTCTAAGATCCCAGAAGAGAAATCAGCAGTGACATGAAACTGGGGTCTCCACGAAGAAGGACACAGGAGATGAGAAAGTCTCGTAGGAGAAGAGAGGATGAGAGTTCAGGAGGATCACAAAAGAAACATCTGATGAAGATATTTGATGGATCAGTGTAAAGTTCAGATATCCTGATGTGCAAAACACTACGCTGTTGTATTTATTTTGATTGCAACTCAACTGCAAACCTCAGACCTTCCTGTGTACTGACAGAATAAATATAAAACCCTTATAATAAAAACCGCATAGCAGAGAACACAAATAATAAAAATTATATACAAATCACAAAAACAAACAACAACAATTGGATCCATAATCCCATTCCCAACATATACAGTAAAAAAAACACATATGGAAAATGTTAGACAATTGAGAAACTCAAGTCCACAAAGTTCTGTCACTCTGACATGAAGTGCTGGTCTTTTTCCAGTCTCCAGATTTGCTTATTCCACAGTTAAAGATTGTATACAGCTCAACGAGGCTGTTCCTCCCAAACTGTCCTGTTTGTTTCTTGATGTACCATGTCAGCTCAGGAATAGCCATGTTGGAAATTCTTCAAGGTGGCCAAAAAAAAAAGAGGAAGTCTTCCTCTGGTTGTAGACAGTCTGTGCCTGTTTCACCCCCACTAAAAAGTTTGTGTTTTATTTTGCTCTTCTTTGTTTAACTGTGGTTGCATCTGCACCACGACAAACTCTTAAAAATCAACACAATGATCATGCCAAATGTTTTGAATTTCTATCTCTTGTTCTCATTTCCCCCATAACTCAGTCTCATCAGATTTCCCGTAAGTTTTGCTTCACCTGAAGTGGATGTGGTCCTTGGTATCTGAAAGCTCCTTCAGGTCAGCATCTCTCTTCTTCAGCTGCTCAATCTCTTTCTATTTTTCCATGATTCCTTCCAGCTTCCATTTTCTCTTTTCTTGTTCTCTGACCCCCTGAACAATTTTTTCTGAGTTTCTTTCAGCTGGATCAGATCAGTGAAGCTTTTCTATTTCTTCTAGCTCTCTTTTAACTGATCTCGATTTAATAAAGAAAAGACATTGAATTGGGGCCCCTTTTAAGAATTCCAATCATGAGACACTTTTTTTGGTATTTGATGTTTTAAAAAATAGTTTGGATTGTCTGGTATCCTGACCAAGATGTTTGGTGGTACCTCACTAGAATAGGAGACCAGAATAGTGGAGGGCAGTGAGAGACTGCTTTCCAGGGTGATATGTTCATCCAGTATTCTGGTGACAAAAGACCTCTGCCAGTGCTCCTATATTGGGTACCCAAGGGTGAATGGGATATGATGTCTGAACAATCAGACCTTTTTTGCTTCTTTAGAGCTATTTGGAGGATCTACTGGGGCAGAGCCATTATCCTAGAAAACTCTAACCAGAAATGCTGGAAGTCCCATTGGTCTGCTTTTTAAAACGTCTCTCCTGGGTGAGCTGGGGGAGATGGACTATGTGGATTAGAAGAAAAGTGGGGAGAAGAAGAAGTTCTGATTAAATTCAATTCATGAACTCTTTATTTGTTGTCTCATTTTTTCAGTTGTCAAACTAAAGATTGTGATCGTTATTTTCAGGTTTTATGCATTCTAGTTAATTTATTAACATCTCATTATTACTTTTAACTCTGCCATTTTTTTGCTTATATTTGTATGGCTCACACCCATGTGCTGGGGGTGTTAGTGTGCACCCCAAGGTGGATAGGCCAAAACACCAGCTATGGTGTAACAGGTCTCAGTCTAATGTAAGTGTAAAGGGAAAGGAGCATGATGTCAAAGGTCAGCAGCCCAAAGCTGGAGATTCCCCCTGTTTAAAAAACCTTACATAGCTGGATAGTGAGTCTGACAATTGTGACGTAGCATGTAGGAATGAGAACATTAAAGGTTGCCCTTGAAACAGTCCCAGAAAGAGTGAAGTAGTGATGTCAAGATTCCAGTATTACCAGAGTTAAGATGGTTTGCTTTTAGAGACTCCAATGATTTTAAATTCTAATCCAACAGCTGTCATTGTCAATGTTATCTACTTGTCATTGAGAGAAAGGACAGAGGCCAGACCTACTGGACAAACTTAACGAGTAAATCTGAAGTAGAACTTACAAAGAATCATCCCCAAGTACTCCCAGTGCCATGTGCCAGCCCAAGTAAGACTGTGGAGATGAACAACACATACCTGAAAATCTTGGGTGGGATAAAATTTGGGGGTGGGTTCATTTGAACCAGAGGGTACTAATTTTACTTATCATGTATCACAGGTGCATTAAAGGGAAGAAGACTAAACCGTTGCAAAAAAGTGGTATTAGTGAGGACAGCATGGGGTTTTAAAAGGGTGAGTCATGTTTACTAATTTAGGTCAGACCCCTGAATCTGTAAAAATAAAACAAAAAAACACTGTTGATTGTGAAAACCTTGAAGGTTAAAATAAAATTTCTTCTTTTTTTCCCACTCTATGCTTTTTCATGTTTGGAAAGTTCTGTTTGGGTCTTCTATTTTGTTTTTTTATTTTTTTTTTAAATGAAGTGTCATCTTAATTCCCCCCACCTCATCTCCCTCCCTCCTCATCTCCTCAGTGTTTTCCCCGCTGCTCAAGTCCCTCCTATTTCCCCTTTGTCCCCCACAGCTGTTTTGTTTTTTAAAAAAGGGGACTTTTCATTTTTGTTTATTTTCAGCCCTGACATTTCTCCGAAATTTGTTTACATTTCATGTCACAATTATTTTTTCTATCACATTGTCTTCTATTGACAAATGGGTGACAAACAATTTGACTTAGCAAATATAAATAGTAGGACAACAAAAAAAGGCTGTAATGTAGCAGTGAATATGGAGTTGGAGTTTGAAGAGTGTAAAAAATGAATTCAAGAATTTGAAGACCCCTGGTATACAAGCGTTCTTGAGATTTAAAAATATGAGATTTTGAAGTTCACACACCCCAAAAAATACTGGACTGTGTAGGTAAAGAAATGTCTGAAAGCCCAGGGGACTTGGATTAAATTCAATGAGGACCAAACATTATTATAACCCTTTGGGAGAATGCTGATGTGATGAGTCATGAGATAATGGGCCCCCAACGCAGTGATTGCAATGAGTTCAGGAAGGGGGCAATGTAAAAAAGACTCCATCCAAAAAAGATATTTTTTTTTTATATGCCCCTACCCATGTGTTGTGCAGTAATAGCTGAGAAAATTTTAATCTCAGTTTTCAAAAATACAGATTTTAAAAAAAATAAGCAATGTTAAAAATTTTCAACATCAAACAATATACAAAAAAACCCTTGGGGAGAAAAAAACTACACACTCATGTCCTGATCCCCATGCCATTTCCCGTTGTTCACCACCACTTCACTAACATACAAGGCAAGGTACTTTTTTTGTATTTTAAATAGATACTTGCAGAAAAAATTTTTGTTTTAAGTGGGAAATTTATTACATAATCTGAGCTTTGATTTGAAGATCTGGGTACAGCCTATAGAACCACCCCCAAATTTCCCAGAATTACACCATTTGAATTTTCAAATCAAGATAATGGGGAAAAGCCCTCAAAAAAAAATTACAAATTGTGAAATGACTGTCTTCCCAGTGAAGTGGGGGCAAAGGGAAAAATTTTCTATTTAGCGGGAAGCAGGGGATAAGTAAAAAAAAACTGATGGGGATAAAAATGGCAGAACACTACAATTTCAAGTTCAGAAAGCCAAGTGCCTGAAATAAAAAAAAACTGGTCAGATATCGAAGATGACATGAACATCTGAGTCTCAGCCCACCCTCTGAAAAAAAATTGTTGAGATTAAATAAAATTTCAACTTTTTTCTTAAAATTTCCATTTTTAATTTATATTGTATTTTGTCATTAAAAGAACTCTAAAATTCTCTTAAAAACCAAGTTTTAATTTTCAGAGTTTTCAAACCCTATGGTAAATAAAGTAGCTTTAAAAATTTTTTTTTTGTGTGTTTCCACCCAGTCATTAATCACTATGTGTTTTAAATGGGGCCCTTTTCCCACGCGGGGGGGCGCAAGACAGTGACTGTCCCCAGAATCTTACATTCATGGTATTACA
>NC_053155.1:323222846-323250092 GCF_016835505.1 Polypterus senegalus | reverse complement strand
ACCTTTTCTTTAGCTCATACATTTATCAGAATATGCAAAATTCACACACAATCAGCTACATTTCGAATCAGAATGTGGAATATGAATAGTTCTTGCAATCGTGTGAATAAGAACTTAACTGGGAGCCAAACAGTAGCTGTGAGTAGTTTGCAACTAATTTAATTACTTTTACTACACAGTAGTGAAGCGTTAGCACTACTGCTTTGTGGATCCAACGACCTGAGTTTGAATGTATACTTATGTACATTTACCAATATTGCATTTTGTAAAGTAAACTGTGTGTATAACATCAAACTATTAAGCAGTATGCTCTGTTTAATAGAAAATGATGTACAGGCACATGCAATAGTATTTGGTGCTCATCTGAAGTATGTGTTACCTAATGCAACCTTTAAGTATCTGGTGAACACGTAGTAGCATGTGGTGCAAACCCTATTATTTCCCAGGGTTCTTTCAGGATGTACTGTATCTATAGAGAGCCAGAAATCTGGATGTTCCACAAAATTTGAGGCAGTTGTTTTAGTGCAGACTGTACCAGTTGATTTATTTGAAAACTGCCACCAAAAATAATCATTGGAAACATTTCCTGATTGTCAGTTTGTGAAGAGACATTGATGTTGAGCCTAGAGAAAATAAAAATAAAAATTTTGGTTTTCAGATCTTTGCGGATTTAAAGTTAAGAAAAAGTACTGAACGGTATGTTGAAACTGGAGAGGCTGCCAAGTACTGCAAGCTAGTGAGTGCCAGTCCACCCAATCACAGATTCAACCATTTGATTTACATGATTCAGTATCAATATCATTGTGTTATATACTTTTAATCAACAATATAGCTACTTGAAATAATTGTCAACATTAACAAAAGTCTAACTTTAAATTATACCATGAGACCCAAATTCAAGTGATTCAAGAAATTCACAAACAGTGCTAAACAGTTACAAGCAGGAGATTCTCTGCTTTGCAAACTGAGTTTACACATCTATTTTTGTCTCAGTCTAGATATAAATATAGATCATTCAACACATTCCTCAGTATCAACTCAGTTGATTCTCTGCAAAACAGTAATTTAAAATATAAGACTCGTATTTTAATTGAATAAAATGATAATATAGAAACCCTGTAATACTTCCATACTGATATTAAACATATCACTGTTTAAGTTATTGTATGTATAATGAAGAACTTAATGATAATAAGAACTTAATAATAATAATAGTAATAATACATTTTATTTATTAGGCGCCTTTCTTAATACTCAAGGTCACCTTACAATGAAATTAAACAACTGTAATTAAATATAAAAATAAAAAGGATGATAAAATCAGATAGCAATAAGTTACAAAGGTAGTATCAAACATACAAAGATAATAGCCAGTAACAGTGTTAAATTCACAATTGGTATGCCAGTTTGAAAACATAAGTTTTGAGGGCAGTTTTAAAATGTGTTATTGAGTCTAGTTGACAGATATGAGTGGAAGAGAATTCCAGAGTTGAGGAGAACTATGAGAGACGCCGAGCCCCATAGAACTGAGTTTGATGTGTGTACAGAATGTAGAGCTGCAGATAAGGATCTGAGTGAGCGAGGAGGGAGTGTAAGTCTGTAGGAGATCAGTGAGGCTGTGTGGAGAGCTTTAAATGTGAAGAGCAATATCTTGTATTGTATTTGGTAGTAAACAGGAGCCAGTGAAGTTGAGAAAGAATAGATGTAATATGTTCAGTGGATTTGGAATAGGTTATTATAATGGCAGCAGAATTTGAATAAGTTGTAGATGGATAGCTTTTGTGGAATGCCAGATAGAAAAGCATTCAATAACATTTATACATGAGGTGACTAGGGCATTAACCAATATGTCAGTACTGTGTTGCGTAAGAACAGGACAAAGTCTAGAAATGTTTCATAGATGGAAGAAGGCAGTCAGAGAAACATTACTTATATGGGAAGAAAAGAGAGGGTATTGTCTAGAATGATGCCCATACTTTTAACCTGGGAAGAGATGTTTGTGTTAATGTTGTTAATTAAAATAGAAGAATGGTTAACCTTAGTGAGTGTAGATTTAGAACCAATGACGAGACACCTCAGTTTTTTATTACTATTTAATTGAGAAAGTTGTGAGTCATTCATGACGTTATGTTTTGGAGACATGCTATAAGAGTATGTGGAGGGAAAAGAAGTGTATTTAGTGGATAGATATAGGTGTGTCATCAGTGTAACAAATGAAATTTAATACCATGGTGCTTGGAAAGATGTTACCATTGGGAAGATATACATGAGAAAAAGAAGTGGCCCTAAAACAGAACTCTGTGCAACTTCCTGAGTAATGACTGCATTCCTCATATTTAAAGCCCTTGTACAAATAGGTACTTTGGAGTTCTTCCTATAGGTGTTGATTAGCAAAATTCACCAAAGGGTTTATTGCAGCAAATTTGTTGTGTTTATTGTCACCTTGTTGGCCAAATTTTTCCTGAAAATTGCCGGGCAGCCAGCTTACACTGAACTTTTTTCCTAGTGTCCCATGATGGTTAGCAAGGTTAGCATTGCATCGCAGAGGGTGGTACAAGCCATGTTGATGGGATATCACGTCCCAATCTTCATTACCTGCCCGATTAGCATTGTGCATTTGTACCAACACTAATGGTGCTGACAATCTGTTGATCAATACTACAGCCATGTTTGCACTTTTGCATGCATTTAGAAATAAAAACACAGAATCTTCATTTGAAGGGTACATCAGCTGATTGCAACAGTAACATTTAGAAAAATACTCAATTTTTCTGCATCGAATCATTGTATGCTGTGTCTTCATTGCTGGATTAAATACATCATGCCTTTGCTATGTTGTGCAGATCAAGTAGTAACAGGACAGCCCTGTATAAAGTATATAAGTATAAAATACTGACCCCTTGTATCACAAGCTCTGTGGGTGCTCAGTCAGTTCCTGTGATAGGTGCTTGGGAGACATGGAGAGAGATAAAGGACTATTTATCAGGGAAGTAGGGTAATGCAGTGGTTAACACTGCTGCCTCATAGCTCGGGTCACATTTTAGGCCACAATCAGAATAATTGTCAGATGCTTCCCCAGCCCCCAACGACACTTAAAGACCACTGCACCATTATAATCCAATGAAAATGTGTTCAGTTTCTCTGTCCTCATTGGTTTAACGAATTTCCCAAGTTTGTAGAAATACACAAACATTTACATATTTTAACAAACTTGAGGGAGCAAATTCTGAGGTGTTCTTTCTCATCATTTCAGCTATTACTAAATTGTAGCTAACTTATTCATGAGGTGAATGGTGGCACAGTGGATCCTGCTACCTGAGTAATGAGACCAGGGTTTGTGTCTCTGGGATCTCCCTGCATGGAGTTTGAAGTATCTTCCTGTGTCTGTGGGTTTCTTCCAAGTGCCTTGGTCTCCTTCCACTGTTGAAATACATGCTGGTTAGTGAATTGGTGACACTAAACTGGCCCGTGTGTGTTTGAACTGCAAAAGGACTGTGCCATATCTAGGTGTTAAAATTCCAAGCAGGCTGGTATAGACTCCAGTTCCTCCTACTGCAACCCTGGTCTGGTTAGGCAAGTTAGAAAAACATATTATGTTGATTGAACAGAAGATCTTTTGCTGATCCATACATCATATACAGAATTAACATCCCTGTTGGCTAAATCATTAAGGGCAAAACTATCAAAAACATTTAGTCAATGATAGGCAGTTGAACAGAAACATAGGTTTAAAAAATGGTGCTGATGAAGACTGAGATGGGAATAACAGAAGATCGGTTCTCAGCTAAGTACAATAATGGTGAAGAAATATGCCGATTGCAATGCATGTCCTCATACCTTCATGTAGAAGACATCAGGCAGCAGCCCAACAGATCCAAATATGTGAATAAGGTTGGGGAATGGGGACACTGAGGATAAAAAATTTTGCCTAGTTTGAGAAATCCTGGTCTTTCTGGTTTCCTGATGGAATGTAACAAAAAAATAAAATTCTGACTTGATAGATTCATTTGCAAGATATAACACTATAGATTGATCAGTAGTGATTGGGGTGTAAATGGTTTGAGGTGTGGTTTGGACTCCTTAATAAAGCATTTTGAATGCAACCAGATGTGAGGGCATAAATGTAAGTTAGGTACATTTCTTCCTACCAGTAGTAAGATTTTAGAAGGACAAAATACCCCATTAAAACTGAATTTATCCTTATGAAGTGACTCCATTCACCAGATCTCAATGAAATAAGCCTTCAGAGTAGACATAAACCAACACCACCTAATTTGCTGCAAACTATGGGACTGATTGCAGTAGACATGACCAACATCCTTGTGCCACTTTTAATTGCCTTGGAGTCCATGATTGATAAATTAGCCTGTTATAAAGGCAAATGGTAGCTCAACCTGCAAATATATATATATATATATATATATATATATATATATATATATATATATATATATATATATATATATATATATATACAGTATATATTAATCACTAAGTGAACATTCACAGTGTATTTTAGATGAAATTGTATATTTAATTATATAGTCTATTCTGAATTAGTAGACAATAAGTTAGCAAAAATCAAAAATACCTATAAAAACTCTGCATTTTGTACCTGTTTCAAATATATAGATTTTAAATGTAGTACATGTTAATAATTTCGATATGAATATGAAACAAATCTGATAAAAAGAAAATTCCCATTGCTGTGAGTCTCAACAGACTCCTAATAGTAATGTAACCAAAAAAAAAAAAAGCAAATGAACATTTGGTGTGCAGTATTTCATTCTGTTCACTAAGACAAATTCTTGTTTGTTTATTTTGATTGCAAATAAGCATACAGTGTAACTAGATGAATTATCCCTTTGTACTACTAAATGATCAACACCTGCATATTAATCAACTTCTAAGATGCAGAGTTGTGAGCAAAGTTTGTGAACCCTTTACAATTTCTGTATGAATGGATCTAACACATTTGATCTGATCTGCCTTTCATCTAAATCTCAATAATAGATTACATTAATAGCACACATAAATGTATACAATAGCACATATTTATTGAACATACTGTTTAAAACATTAAAGGTAAAATGTGGAGCAAATGAGAGAAAAAACGAAACTAAATTTAGTAACTGGTGACAAGTTTCACCTACAAAACCCTAAAGAGTTTTATTTTCTATAGCAAATACATTTAATCATCTTATTATCTTATGATGATGTGCCCTGCAGCACTAAAACTGTTCTACAAAATGGATTGCCATGTTCAGAATGATAAAAGGCTGGTGTGGTATGACTAAATGTGGGGTTTGCAGAGCTGTTCAGATAAAATCCAGAATGAAAGATGTGTTTTACCATATAACTCAAGAACAAACCAAGTTAAATGCAATAGAAACAATGAACTAAACTTCTTTACTAAAACAAGCCTCACTGATCTTAATTAACAAAATTAGAGTCACTGACACACAAATCAACAGCATACTAATACAAAGTAAATTGTTCATTTGACACTTGTATTTTTCCAGATTATCTTTAAAACTTCAGCAATTAAGCCACTGCTTAAGAAAAATAATCTTGACTGTTCTGTCTTGGATAATTTTAGCCCTATGTTAATGTGTTTTTGTTAAGTATAATTATAGAAAAAGTCATTTTTGACAATTAAATGACTACTTGAATACAAATTCTATTCTGAATAAGAATAAGGTGAATTTTAGACCAAATCATAATACAGAAAAAGCTTTGGTAAAGTAGTTATGATTTCTTTACAAAGATGAGAACATAAGGACTTATAGTATTCCTTAAATGTGTCAGTTTCTCTTAAGATCCCTGATTTTATTTTCAGTTGCACTTGGTAATTTCTATTATTGTATTGTCAACGTCCTGCTTCTGGATTTGTTGAGCTCACAATCTTATTAGCAATCTTTCAGTGTTCATAATAATGATGCCACAATTTAAAAAATAGGTTGTTCAGTTCTCATGCTGTCAAGGGATTAATTTTGATTGCAAAGCCAGTCTTTTCTTATAGGAGCCATTAGGAAATCTGACATATTAATGATCTTTCTGAAATCTCTATCATCATTACTGATGACTTCATTGACTCTTGGTTGTTTTATGAGGAGATATGAAGTGATTTGTACACTTAAAACAGCCTTTTATCATTTCCAAGAGTGTTCCTGTGGAATCTGCTGAGCATGCATTAGTCTCAAAAAATTATAGAATTCAGCTGCAATCAAATCGATTAAGCTTTGTCTGCCAAATGACAGGGAGTTAAATGTACAGTATGTAGGCATAGGTGATGTAAACCCAAAATAAGAGGCCTGTGTCGGAGATGACAGTACAGTCTTACTTGCAAGATTTGATAGTGGACAGGAAATTATTATCAATGATGAAATAATGTTAGTGAGTAACTATAATGAATGGACAAAAAAGAAAGAATATTGTCTTGAATTTGATATACAAGTCTCCATAGCCTGATAGATTGTGATCCACAATAAAATGGGTGATTGGCTTTGCAGTTTTAGATGTTATAGTTGCTGTTGTTAAGGACTTATCCAAGTTAGAAAAATTCCAGACATTATAATTTTATGAGAACAGATTAGAACCAGTGCAAGTACATTTTGCCTAAATTCTCTGTTGTCCATATTAGGTACTGTTGCAGAAAATACTATATAGTAAATAAAGAAGAGTATTGAACTATTGTTATAAGTAAAAATCAAACATGGAGATCCTTTATTTGCACCAACTGGTGGAGTCCCACATGCCTTCTTAAAGCAGCATGGAAGACTGAAGAAATCTAACAGAAAGCTTCTTTAGTCAGTAAGTTTATTTACATATAATAACTCGGAAGCATTTAAAGCACACCAATCAGCATAGAGATAAATGGTATGGACCAGAAACCCAACCAAGCTATGAAATATTGTGAAATGTTCCAAAATACTTAATCATTAGGAGTAAATGGATGACACCTGGTCAAAAGAAATAAGACTTCTTATATGTAAACTGCTATCAGAGCAAAATGTGGTTAAATGTTGCCTATGTTTACATTTTCCTAATTTAAATGAAATTGGTACATATGTCAGGATGTTCTGTTAACAGGCAGGAAATTTCAAGTACATTTTTCCTTTAAGTGCAATATATAAAATTACTTTTAGAGTTTAATAATTTCCCCCACCACCATGACAATAGTGCCCTTCAGGATCAATTACACATCTGTAGCTACAGAGGGTTTATTTATCCACAATAAACATATTACTACAACTTTATTTTCACCCATGTAAAGCAGTAGTTACTTGCTTTTTATGTCATTGAAAGAGGCTGATTTATTGGAGGTTTTGTTTTTTTTTTTTATCATCCAAGTTATCCTGGCCTTTTATAGAACTCATCTTCTAGACTTAAAACCAGTTCTATATATAAGCATTCTACTTCTAATTATTTATTTATTTAATGTGTATATTATTTATTTTTTGTGTTTTATTTATTCTAATTTTATCTAATTTTAATTTGTTTTTCTTGCTTGAAAACTATTTTTTGACATAAAACACTTTGATCTACATACTTTTGTATTGAAATGTTCTAAAGAAAAAATATGTTCTTTGAAAAGGTAATGACATATTTTTCTTTTTGTTGCCTAGATTATTATAATGCGTCTGTGCCCTTTTAGGATTGATTTCAAAAATTTAATTGTATGTACATCTTTTGAACAATCTAATATTTTGGAATAATCATAATCTTAGGTCTTCTAACATTGGTTGCTCAGTATTCCCAGAAGGCGCATGAATGAACTTAAGGGAAATTTTTTTTAATGGACCAAAACAACTGGAAAAACTTTACTGTTAGAGATATGCGGGGAAGTAACGTGAACACTTTAAAAAAAAACCATTGAAAAACGGGGTCTAATCTGGATTTTTATTTTTTTCTTCCTTCAGTAGGGTAGGTGGTGATTGGCTCTTAACATGAAACACAGTTTGTTTGGTGTTTCATAGACTAGTCACTTATCACTGCTTTTGAGCTTTTTCTTATTTTTGAAACTTCATGGTCAAAAGTGAAAATGTGGTCAAAATACATTCCAGCCACCGCAATGCTGAGAATGAAGAATGCTCCCACAAGATTTCCTAAAATGGTGACATATTTTGGACTGTCAAATGCCCAGTTGCTGAGCAGTCCTTTTGGTTATAATCATGGAGGATGGCAGCACCGGACACTGCTGCCTCGCAATAAAGAAACCTGGGATCACTTCCTAGTTCCTCCCCGTGGGTTTGAATGTTCTCCTGTCGTGAGCCTCCAGGTGCTCCTTTTTCTCTCACGTCCAAAGACATCAGATTGATGATTGGCAATCCCTAAATTGTCCCTCGTGTGTGTGGTGTGTGTGTGCCCGTGGGGGCTGGCACCCCTGCCCAGGGTTTGTTCCTGCCTTTGCCCTGTGTTGGCTAGGATTGTATCCTGCAGACCCCTGTAACCCCTGTGTTAGGATAATAGCGGGTTCATAAATGACGGGATTGACTGACTGACCCTGGTGGATTATATTTTCCAGCCATCTGGAAGATTTTGTTTTTTCTTCCTGGTTTTAGGACCATGGATTTGTTTTATTAAGTTGGGTGTTTTGGTTCCTCGCTTGCAATTTCTTAATACTTTTTTATAAAGAACTGTTTTAGTTTTTTTAAATTTCTTTTAACTTGTGCTATATAAATAAAATGATGTAGTTTAATGTTCCAGTTCTTTTGTGTTTCTCATTTCATGATCCCAAAATTAAATACATTTTAGCTCTAAGTCAAATAATAAAATATAACCCAAAAAACTCAGAAGAGGATACATTTCAAGCTTTAGGGCGAATGGTCAGAGCATTTAAAAGTGAAGAGCGTTAAAACAGGGAGGTAGCTCACCATTCACAATACAGTGTTCACTGAGAGATTATACACGGCATAAATCAAAGCTAAGGAGAACACACTAAAATAAACCATTGGAGGTGAGAAATAGGGCAAAAATTGGATGGCCGGGAAAAGCAGATTATTTTAGAGGATCCCCATGCGGTATGCGAATCGGGCAAAGAGATGAATTCTCCATATGAGCCAATTTGTGAAGTGACTTTTGTTTCTTTTTAGAATAAATACACTGATAGCCTTTTACCAACTTTCTATCCATATACCAATTTTAGAATGTATTACTTTACAGCTTAGGTTAGTTAATTTTTGTAATTTACTTTTGGAGGAAGGTAGTTTTGGGCAAAAATTTGTAAATCCAGAACAACCACAGATGTGTTAGTTTAAGGGGCATGAAGATACAAATGGCACATAAAAGATAAAACAAACTTTAAAAGGACCACCCTTCTGGCTGCACTGCTAAATGGAGCAAAAAAAAGACGACTCTGAATGACAGTTTGTGTTAACATTTAAAAAGACAAGACCCCCGCCCAAGAGGTTGTAATGGGTGCTCATTAGGATGGTATATTCAGTGGCTAAATAGGGTGACTTTAAGAAGATAATGGCCTCTTTCTGGCTCTTTTGATCCCAGAGCCTAACACCTTTTAAACTAAACATTTCCAGATGATTATATTTTTTTTTCTTTTGTGTCCTGTCTATTGAATTGATAACTGCCCCAATAGCCAGCTCTTGAGTAGCAAGAGAAAGGCAGGCCAAGTGTTACTAAAAGAAGGAGGGTAAAAGGGAAAAGTAGATTTGTAGTACTTTTTAAGTGGATGATTTGCAAGTCTCCCACTTGTTGGACAGTGGGTTTAAAAAGAGACAGTTTTAGCTTCTATTATATTCACGCTTTTGATTAGGAGTGTAATGATAATGTGGTAATAATTACATTAATATAATGTACACTCACCTAAAGGATTATTAGGAACACCTGTTCAACTCAAATGCAAATTATCTAATCAACCAATCACATGGCAGGTTTCCAATGCATTTAGGGGTGTGGTCCTGGTCAAAACTCCTGAACCCAAACTGAATGTCAGAATGGGAAGAAAGGTGATTTAAGCAATTTTTAGCGTGGGATGGTTGTTGGTGCCAGACGGTCTGGTCTGAGTATTTTTAAAACTGCCAGTTACTGGGATTTTCCACACAGCCATTTCTAGGGTTTACAAAGAATGGTGTGAAAAGGGAAACATCCAGTATGGCAGTCCCGGGGGAAAATGCCTTGTTGATGCTAGAGGTCAGGGGGAGAATGGGCAATTGATCTAAGCTGATAGAAGAGCAACTTTGACTGAAATAACCACCTCACAAACCGAGGTATGCAGCAAAACATTTGTGAAGCCACAACACGCAAACCTTGAAGGCGGATGGGCTACAACAGCAGAAGACCCCACCGGGGAACACTCATCTCCACCGCAAATTGGAAAAGAGGCTACAATTTGCAAAGCTCACAAAATTGGACAGTTGGGAAAACTGGAAAAATGTTGCCTGGTCTGATGAGTCTCATTTCTGCTGATGGTAGAGTCAGAATTTGCGAAACAGAATGAGAACATGGATCCATCATGCCCTTTTTACCACTGTGCAGGCTGGGGTGGTGGGTGTAATGGTGTGGGGATGTTTTTGGCACACTTTAGGCCCTTATGCCAATTGCAATCGTTTAAATGCCACGGGCTACCCCGAGCATTGTTTCTGACCATGTCCATCCCTTCATGACCACCATGTACCCATCCTCTGATGGCTACTCCACAGGATAATGCACCCCTGTCACAAAGCTCAATCATTTCAAATTGGTTTCTTGAACATGACAATGAGTTCACTGTACTAAAATGGCCCACAGGCACCAGATCTCAACCCAATAGAAACATCTTTGGGATGTGGTGGAACGGGGGCTTCGTCCCGGATGCATCCCACAAATCATCAACTGCAAGATGCTATCCATCAATATGGGCCAACATTTCTAAAAAAATGCTTTCAGCACCTTGTTGAATCAATGGCACGTAGAATTAAGGCAGTTCTGAAGGTGAAAGGGGGGCAAACACCGTATTAGTATGGTGTTCCAAATAACCTTTAGGTGAGTGTAGATAAACAATGCATGCCAGAGGGCTGCCATCTTGGCACACCCAAGGCATGCTGTTCCCCCTCGGAATGAAAGGGGGCTCTGTCATTAACTGTCTCTGCCCTTTTTTCCACACAGTCAAGAAGATGCCCAATGAGGGCAAAAGAGTCGAAAAGCCCCGCCCTTCCAGTCCACATAATATGAAATTGGACATTTTAGAAGGTGGTCCTGAATGGCCAATAGAATGGAGCCCCCTAAAGCCTACATCATTTTGTTAAAACATCGCTATACGATTGTGAGGCAACTGCCTACTTCTTTATGGGTTTTTTGCCATTGAGTGCCTGTTGCTTTACTTTCTGTTGTGATTAAAGGTGTTTCCGGTTGATACACCAACTTTTTGAGACTCATTCTGCCTTAGTCACCACCCCAAAGAAGCAACATAAGAAAGTGGTGTACATAAAATTGGAATCAAATTCTCTATTTAAAATCTCTCCTCTTCTAAATGGCAATTACCGGGCCCGGATTCACGGGAGGTTTACTTATGTCTTTAAAGGACCTGGAAATGCCCTGGAAAACTCCAGAGGAAGTAATAGAAGTTGCTGAGGGACTGGAGGGAAGCCAGGTGAACACAGATCACCTGTTTGTACATGACCCTCATCAGAATAAGTGGAGGAAATATTTACAGTTCCCATGGGAGCTTAGCCCAACACAGGGTTGGTTACTACCTAAATTCATGAAAGTATTAAGGAACAAGCATTTTTAAGAGTGATGGTTTACCAGTCTAAGCTGAGCACACTAACAGATGGAACTTAAGGACAGATCCAGAACAGCCTTCCAATTATTTCCTCTTAAAGAAAGGAAATGAAATGACTACACGGTTTTAATTTTCCTAGAACTATAGCTTAGTATTGTTATAATTATTCAAATGATATTATTCTAAAATGATTTGAATGGGCATCATGAAATAAGGGTAATTCATCTTAAACTGGTAGTTTCACAGTCTTAAAAAGTTGGAAACCTCAAGCTTTTCAAAGTAGCCTAAAGTTAGTGTACAACTATTGTGATGTGAGTTTACAAAAACTTGATAAATGTTTTGTATGTCTTTAATTATAATTTTAGGCAAATCAATGTAATTTAGTAAAAACTTGGTAGAAGGCTTCTTGTTTATCCCCATGTTTCACTAATTTCTTTGTAATTTTAGGAGGATTTGGGGATGTTTTTAAACCAGTTTGATGAGCATTTCTTTCAAATCTTTTCTCCAATCCCCACACAAGCCAGGTTAGTTAATATATGGTCTTGGGGGCAGAGACAGATGTCCATTCACCCATTGGTCTGAGGTATGGCTGTTTGGAATTGGTTTGTCTCAGGCCCTTTTAAATACCATGATGTCCTTTTGGGTTTCCCTAGGATTGGAGAACATCTATAATGTACTTGCCCCACCACATTCTCTCTAAGCTCACATATGAAAAGCATCTCTAACTGACCACATGGAACATCTCTTTGCTAACCTGTGATGATGAAGACAAACAATGAAGAGCACAGCTCAGAGCCATATTGAACAGACATGTGGCTGAAAGCTGACACAACGATGCTTAACTGAGACTTTAATAACTGAAAGTTGTGCCCCACTTGAATTACACATCACCATTTATCAGGTTGTATGGTTTGAATATTCAATGTACTTTTGTATTTTTTTATTTTACGAATATTATCATAATCCCTATTTTATTGTAAACTTAACTCCTGTTTGTCTTTTACTCATCAGTGCCTGAGGTTATAGATATAGAAGGGAAGGTGGGGATAAGTTATATACAGTGGTAAGTCTGTGATTAGGCATTCTAAAGGCATATTAATACAATAGGGACATAGACATATATATTACTCTACCAAGATAAAACAATTAACGTGGTGGTAGGATTTTGGGTAACCTAAAAGTTTGACCCTGTTTGAAATCTTTTTTATGTATATGTTGTTTATGCATTGAATTTTAGGGCACCCATTACAAATGGGTGGAAGTAAAACTTTTTGTTTTGGTTGTTGAATGGAATATAACCAACAAAGTTAGGCTTCATGTGTATCACAAGGACACCCGCATTTTTTATGCTGGTGGTAGTGGTCCTAATTAAAGTGCTAGGAGTGGTAAATATGAAAATCATTCATACGCATTTAAGTGTTAAAGTGCTGGGAGTTTTGGGACATTATTGTCATTCACAGTCTTATTCGTTTAGAATCTTTTTGTGTATTGTATTTTTTGCTTAAAAGGGCAAAAGTGGGCCAACCATAATGAATTTGCAAATTTAGGTAAGAAAATTGTAGACTTAGAAAGCCTAAGTTCATTTAAGTCAGCCATCTTCCACTGGGTAGAGAGGAAGCAGGCTAAAACTAGGAAACCTTTTAGTTCAGGTAGAAAGCAGAAGTGGCTGGAGTGTGCCACAAAATGGAAGGGGCTGGAAGGATTAAAAAGCAGAAAAAAGAGATCAGGTTTAAAGAAGACAGCTGCTGTTATAAGAGGTTTTAGCATGTATTTTGGTAAAAGGAGATCTATAAGGAAAAAAATAGCAAAGTGAATGAAAGGAAAAGTTGTGGAATGTTGAGGAGGTTTTGAAAGATGTAAAGTTGGTGTGATAATTGTAAGTTTTAGCATTGAACTCCAGCAAAGTGAAAGCATGAAAGAACGGGAACAGAGAAAAACCACCCATGGTAAAAGTTAGGGCAAAGAAAACAGATCGGACTGGAACTCTAAAACATGGTTGGGTGACTTACATAGAGACAGATGAGTGCTCGGGATAAAGATGGAATGTGAGTGTGGGGAAAAAGGAGAGAGATAAAAGGAAGGAAACAGCAAGGGTTTTTTCCCTTTTATTCCCCTGACCACAATCTCCATGTAATTTTAGGTCTGTCCAGTATTTAAAGAGCATACTACACTGATAGATATTTCACCACTGTTGGAAAGGAAACCAGTGCTGCTTTTGAAATTTGATTTAGGACAAAGAAATCAGATAGAAGGCAGAGGGCCGGTGAGTGTGAATGGCAATTGTTGACTAGAGGGCATAACTGGATTTGGGCTTAAGGGGATCTGAGTAAAGAAAGTGTGGATTTAAACAAGAACAATAGAAATGAAAGGAATTCAAGGTTTGTGTGTGAAAGGTCTAATGTAGTGAAAGTCGAGTTAGAA
The DNA here is from genome assembly GCF_016835505.1 of Polypterus senegalus. Taxonomy (NCBI): domain Eukaryota; kingdom Metazoa; phylum Chordata; class Cladistia; order Polypteriformes; family Polypteridae; genus Polypterus; species Polypterus senegalus. The sequence goes on along the minus strand of NC_053155.1, from coordinate 323,235,952 downwards.
AGAAAGTGCACCAGTTTGGGAGTTGGTTTGAATGGATCAGGACAACCCAAAAGAACAAACGATTGGGATGTGCAGCAGGAAGTTTTACAAGCTCAGGCAGGAAGCCAGGAATGCACAGGGGTGTGAAGGCCCCAACAGCTCTGCTAGGCCCAGCTGTAAAAAGCACACACACTTAGGTTCAGTAATTAAACCCCTGACTGACCAGTTGTTCAAAAGACAGCCTATGACCTCCATGCAATAAAATGGACAAAAGTGAGCTGTCTTAGTAAAGAACCAGGTCAGTTTTAGCAGAAATGCTGGATTTAGAACTTGGGTTCTGGAGAGGCTTAGTCCAACTTTTCAGGTAGTAGTTACCATACAATAAAAAGGACACACAGGCAATGAAAAATAGAAGGGTAGCACGGGAAAAAAGGAAAATGGAAAACAGTTATTTCTGTTTCAATTTTCTACCTTTTCAATAGTGCTAATTCTTTTTAAAGGGTTTTATGGACTTTGGTTTGGTAGGTAATAAATAGTGAAGGTAATTAGCAGAGTAAAATCCATGCAGGAGATGGTTACCATTGGCACATTGATGGCGTGCACTAGTGCCAAGCTGTTCCAATGAATGCCTGGAAGCAAAGTTTAGTTTTGGCACCAGGTAAACGCCAAGAAAATGAGATGGACAGAAACTGCTTTGTCACCTTCTTTTTGCAGACCCCCTACATAGCAGAATGAAGAAAGACAACACGTAAAGACTAAAGACAAAGACATGAAGAAGGCTGAAGAGACAGCAAAAAAAAAGAAAACTTTTGGTTTTAAAGGAGTAACAAGTCCACAAGTCATGCAATAATAGGACTAGGCAATAGCTATAGTTTAAAAGAAAGGTTTGTTCATTACTGCAGCAATTATTTTCCCAAAGGGGTGGAAACTGAACAAACCGGGTTGGGGGAATCCAAAATAAGGGGTTAATTTTGTCATAAAGTATACATTCGGGTTATAATTAATTAGGGGGATAATTAATATATTAAGGAAAATTATACTAAGAAAATTGTGAACTTTTCAGGAAGCAGTGCAGCTGGTACATTTGAAGACATATGGGCCCGATGTTTAGGTATAGTCTAATTGGGAAAAATACGGAAGCCCTGCAGATTGTCGGCTGTGGTACAGGCACAGGACCAGTGGGCCAATTCTAACCTGGGGTGTTTAGCACAACAGTATGCATATAGTGAGCAAACAACTCTAGGGGGTTGCCTCAGGGGGAATGATAGAGTTGCAAAGCTTTGATGTTTTGGTGGATGCCAGCTACTACTGAAAGGCTGATGGCAGTCAAGAGTTGTCCCTGGGTAGGAAAGCACAAGAGGAACTAAATCAACCCCAAATGTGTCAGAGGGCCACAAATGTTGGTTTGTGAACAGTTTATGCAGTGGTAATTCTGTCACTTGGGCAGAAATGGTTGTACTGGCACCTGTGGATGTTACCTTCAAATTTTGATATTAATTGTACAGTTGCATTGCTAGATGTTTGGGGCAGGGTTCTAATTAGCAGTTAGACAGAGAACAAGTACAGATTAAAAATTCACACAATAGACCCCAATTGAGTGGACTGTTTAGTGGAAGGTGTGGACTTGCCATTTTAACCACAGGATTTGATGAAAATATAGACGAGAAGAGTTGAGCAAGTGGAGCAGATACAAGTCAGGGAGCGCTTAATTCTTAGATTGTCTTGGGAAAAAAAGAAGATATGTAATGGACAAATGGTCACGGGCAACTTTAACACTGGGAAAGCAAATCTGCCTTTAATCATAAGTTATCATCAGACTTTAAAAAATTTAAAGATTTTTATAAGACATTTACAAAAAAATTATCGGGTGGAGTGTTGTGATGTGAGATTTTAAAAAACTTGTAGTTTTGTTTTATTATAATTTAGGCAAATCAATGAATTTAGTATACCTTGGTGAGAGCATTTTTTTTATCCCCATGTTTGACTTTTCTTTAATTTTACGAAGGGTTTGGGGGTATGTTCTTAAACCCGTTTGATGCATTCTTGTAAAGTCTTTTCTCCCATCCCCACCAAAGCCAGGTTAGGTAATATATGGTCTTGGGGGCAGGATAAGATGTCCCAATACCCATTAGGTCTGAGGTATGGCTGTTTGGAATTGAAGCATTTAGAGGCCTTTAAGTACCAGATTCCCTTGTTCTAAATTGGAGAGAACATCTATAAATGTATTGCTCAACACATTTCTTCTGACTCACATTGAAGAAGCATCCTTTGCTAACCTGTGAGTGAAGACAACATGAAGAGACGCTCAGCAGCCTATGAACAGACAGGGTTGAGGGCCCCCCATGTTAACTAGAGACATTTTTAAGTACTGCAAGCTGTTCCACCCAATTCACATCACCATTTTATCAGGTTGTATGGTTGCCAATATTCAAATGTACTTTGTATTTTGTTTTTTTATTTTAATTTATCAATAATACATTAATTTATGTAACTTAACCCCGTTGTCTTATTTACATCTAATTGCCTGAGTTATAGATAAGAAGGGAAGGTGGATAATTATATACAGTAGGTAAATCTGTGAGATTAGCATTCTAGGCTAAAATTAATACAATAGGGGACAGTAGACAATATATATTACCTTTCCAAGATAAAACAATTGGAAAATGGGTAGGATTTTAGAGGGTAAACCAAGTTTTACCCTGGGTTGCAAATACTGTTTTTAGTATGTTTGTTTATGCATGAATTTAGGGCACCATTACAAATGCCGGTGGAATAAAACTTGTTTGGTTCAATGGATTTTAAAAAACAAAATTAGAGACTTCATGTGTGTCAAAGGACACCGCATGTTTTAATAGAGTAGTGTAGTCCTAAATTAAAGTCTGGGGGTGGGGAAATAATCGCATTCATACTGGCATTTTGTGGTTAAAGTGCTGGGGTGATGGGACTGATTCCTCATTCATAAGGGGATTATTGAAATCTTTTGTATTATGTGTTTTTTTTAAGGGCAAAAAATAGGTTTAACCCAAATAATTTGGAAAAGTATTAAAAAAATTTTAGACTTAAAATCCCAAGTTCATTTTAAATCCCATCTTCCACTGGGTGGGAGAGGGAAGCAAGGGTGCTAGAAACCTTTTTTCAGGTAAAAAAGCAAAATGGCTGGGGTGCAAAATGGAAGGGGGCTGGAAGGATTAAAAACAAAAAACAGAGTCAGGTTTAAAGCAGCTGCTGTTATGGGGGTTTACTAGCATGTATTTGGGAAAGGAAAATCATGATGGAAGAAAAATAGAAAGGGGGAAAAAAAGTTGTGGGGTGTTGGTGAGAGTTTGAAAAAATGTAAAGTTGGGGTTATAATTGTGAGTTTATTAGAACATCCGTGCGAAAAGCAGGAAAACTAAAACAAAAAAAAAACCCCCCATGGTAAAAGTTGGGCAACATAACCCGATGGACTGGAACCAAAAAACATTGGGTATTAAGAGACAGATGAGTTCAGTAAAAGGGGAATGTGGGGGGAAAAAGGAGATGAAAGGAAGGGGAAAAAACCAAAGGGGGTTTTCCCTTTTCTCCCCTCACAATCTCCATTAAAATTTAGGTCTGTCCAGTATTTAAAGGCAAATACACTATAGATATTTCACCACTGTTGGAAAAAAGGAACCAGGTCATTGAAATTTGATTTAGGAAAAAATAGATAGAAGGCGAGGAGCTGGTGGTGAAAGGGAATTTTGCTAAGGGCATGAAATGGATATTCTTAAGGATTGAGTAAAAAAAAGTGTGGGGTTTAAACAAAGAACAATAAAATGAAAGGGAAATTTAATCTTTTTGTGAAAAGGGGAAAAGTCTGTGCAAAAGTGGCTGAGTTAGAAAGAAATGCACCAGTTTAGGAGTTGGTTTGAATGGATCAGGGCAACCAAAAAAACAAACGATTGGGGATGGCAGCAGGAAGTTTTACAAGCTCAGGCAGGAAGCCAGGAATGGGGGGTGAAGGTCCCAACAGCTCATGGGGCTTTAAAAAAAACCTTAGGTTCGTAATTGCCCCGACTGACCAGTTGTTCAAAAGACAGCCTTTTCCCCCATGCAATAAAAAGGAAAAAGTGACGGGCTTGGGAAAAAACACAGGTCAGTTTTGGAAAATGCTGGATTTTTAACTTGGTTCGGGAGGCTTCAGTCCACACTTTGGTAAAGGTTTCCATACAAAAAAAAGGACACACAGGATGAAAAAAAAAGGGTGCCGGGGAAAACAGGAAAAGGCGATTTCTGTTTCAATTTTTCCTTTAAAAATTAAAAATTTTATTTAATTTTATGGACTTTTGGGTTTTAGGTAATAAATAGTGGGAATTAAATAAAATCCATGGGGGATGGGGTTTCCATTGGCCTTTGGGTTACTAGTGGCTTTTAATGCCTGGAACAAAGTTTGAGTTTTTGGGACCAGGTACAGCCAAAAAATGAGATGGAAGAAACCTTTTTACCCTTTCCCTTTTTTAGACCTGCCTACATGGAATGAAGAAAAAAACAAACAAAGACAAAACAAAAAACAGAAGAAAAGCTGAAGAGACACAAGAAAAGACCTTCGGGGTTTAATGAGTAAAAGTCCCAAAACATGCAATAATAGGACTAGGCACAATAGCTATAGTTTAAAGGAAAAAGGTTTTTTTTTTGCAGCAAAATTTTTATTAAGGGGGGGAAAATGAACAAACATTGGGAAAAAAATAAGGATTAATTTTGGGGTCATAAAATATAATTCGGGTTATAATTAATTGGGGATAAATTTAAAAATATTAAGGAAAAGTATACTAGAAAATTGGGGGGAAAATTTTGGAAAACAGGTGCAGTGGTACATTTTTAAACTATGGGTCTGTTTGGGTTAGTCTAATTGGGGTCGGGCCTGTGGATTGTCGGCTGTGGGTACAGGCACAGGACCAGGGGGCCCTTTAATAGGGGGTTTCGGAGTATGCATATAGTGGCAAACAACTTAGGGGTTCCCTTTGGGGGGTGAGAGGTTGCAAAACGTGTCTCATGGTGGTGATGCCGCCCATCTGGTAAAGGCTGATGGCAGTCAAGGTTGTCCATGGGTAGGAACGAGGGCCCTTTAACCCCAAATTTTGCAGAGGCCACAAATTTGGTTTTTGGAAAAGTTTATGCAGTGGTATGTCTGTACTTGGCAGAAGTGGTTTATGGCAAAATTTTCATGTTACCTTTTTAAATTTGAATTTTGGCCCGTTCTATGCTTAGATAGTTTGGGAGGGGTCTAATTAAAAGTTAGACAGAAAAATACAATTAAAAAAATTACTAGACTCAATTTAGTGGACTAGTTTAGTGGAAGGTGTGGACTTGTCCATTTTGAACCACCCGATTTGATGACATATAAGACTGCGAAAAGATTGGCCGCTGGAGCAGATACAAGTCATCGGGGGGCCTTCCCAAATTCTTCAGATTTTGAAATAAAGAAGATATTAATGGACAAATGGTCCCCGGCCTTTTAACACTGGGAAAGCATTCAATCAATGCATAAGTTATCATCGCTTTGAAACAATTTAAAGATTTTTATAAAAACATTTCAAAAAAAAATTCATCAAGGGGAGGTTTTGATGTGAGATTTAAAAAAACTTATGAATGTTTTTTATGCTTATTATAATTTAAACAAACAATTAATTTATGGTTTTTGGTGAGAGGATTTTTTTATCCCCATTTTATTTTCTTTTTAATTTCACAGGGTTTGGGGATGTTTTTAAACCAGTTTTGACATTTCTTTTAAAAATCTTTCTCCCATCCCCCCCCAAAGCCAGGTTGGTAAAAATATGGTCTTGGGGGGGAGGAGATAAGATTTCTACACCCAGGGCTGAGGTGGCTGTTTTGGAATTGGGTTTTTCAAGGCCCTTTAAGTACCATGATGTCCCTTTGGGTTCAGGGAATTGGAGGAACATCTAAAAATGTAAACTTTGCTCAAACCCCTTTTTCCTCAATTTAAAAGCATTTTGTAACCTGTGTGATGAAACAACACAATAAAAAGTAGGCCATATTGCAGACATGTTTTTAAAGGAGACCAAATCCTTAATGCATTTAGTAACTGCAACTTGTCCCCCTTTTCACATCCCTTTTTTAAGGGGGTTGCCAATATTAAAGATTTGATTTTTTTTTTTTATTTATGAATTTTCAAAATACATTATTTTAAAGGACAATCCTGGTCTTTTACTACATCAACCCCTTTTTTTTATGAAAATTAAGTTTTAAAAAAGGGTAAGTCGTAATTAGGGTTTTTAAGGTACTATTAATACAAAGGGGACGTAGAGGGGAAAAAATTTTTACCAAGATAAAAAAGCAAAAAAACCCTTTCAGTATAAAACTTTCAACATTAAAAATATCCCAAAATAAATTTTAATATTCTATTAATAATATTATTAAAACAAATAAACAAAGAATGCTGAACGGAGCATGTAAGAATAATAAAGAAAATGATATAGTAAATAACCAGGAAAAATCATGATACAGTTTATTTAAAGAGACTTTCAGTAATTACTCACAAACATTTACAAATTTGATCATTCAAACATTTTAAACTCTGTGGCCCAGAAAATGTTTGCAAAAATATTAAAATACTAGCTGACAGCCTATTAAATGATGTGCAAATATTTTTATAAACCATTTTTATGTCTGCATAGCTGGAGCTATGGGACAGAAGTGTAACAACTATACTACTCTAGTTTAAAAATATTCATATGCCAAAGAATCTAAACTATATTAGTTAGTCTAGTAGAATTCAGTTCCATGATTACATTACATTTCAATTATTGCCTTCTGATACGTAGTCAGGTAACCTAAATTATTTACGTTTCATTTTCTATACAGTAGTAATATGGTGCAATCAAGAACGTACATTCTCTCTCAGGGCACGAAGAGATAGAACTAAAGACACAGTAACAGAGTGAACTGACTAAAGACCTGAATGTTGTGTTTTTTGTTGAAGGTTGGGCTGAGTATTGTTACAATTGCTCTTTATCACTGCTCAGCTTTCCTTTCATGATGGCATAATAATTTGTCCAGCATGATAATAACGATTAACTTGCAATTTGAACTTTAGAAAGATAGATTGTATTACCACTGAAATGTCACTAAAGGGTGCCAAGAGGCATTCACACAAAGTGATACCCAATGATGTGTGAAGTGATGCAGCCTGACTGACCAGTTTTGATGCTTCATCAGCTGAGGGACTGACTGTTTTTCAGGTTTAGTAACCATGCCACAAAGTAAGAATGGTGCTTAGTGACATCAATCAAGTAAGACTGTAAAGACTTTTAAGGAGCTTCAGAAACATCAAAAGAATGCAAAAGCCACTAGTAAACAAGTGTATTTCCCAGAAAAATATCTTGTACTGAAAGATGCTTGGTGTTTGGGTTTGGGTGAATGTATGAAGGTGAGGACCCGAGGCAGGTGAAAGTGATCTAAGATGAGTTGAAAGGATGTAATACAGTGGAACTTCGGGTCACGAAACATCTCGGACCAGCAAAATCGGGTTATGACCAAAAAGTTTGCTAAACTTTTGCATTTGTTCCAACCCACACACTCGGGTGATGAACAAGAATTTTCCCTTTTCCCGTTCGTATGTGCGGGATGATTTTCACATGTTCAGTCTCTCCCTGTGCATTCCCTGTGCAGTGAGAAGCGAGAGAGGGGCCAGTGACAGCGGAGAAGAGAGAGAGAGCGAGCGCAAAAGAGAGAGAGAGAGAGAGAGGCCGACAAGGCTTTAAAAAGAACACACCATTTTTTTTTTAAAGAGACTGAAGGGGGTTTTTTGTTCAAGGTTTTCTCAGTGTTATTCAATTTTTTTACATTTTTTTACTATTACACTGTGCATTCTATGGTAATTGACTTTTTTTTTTGTTTAAAAAATTTTAAAAAAAAATATATTTTACAAAAGCTTTACGGCCGGGATTAATTGTATTTACATACAATACTATGGGGTAAATTACTTGGGATCACGATCAAATTAAGTTGCGACCAAATTTTGGAAAAAATTAGGGTTTGTGGGGGGTTTCCACTGTATCTGTGGCTGCCGGGGGGGCCCTTGTTTTCCTGAGTGGCGGGAAGCCACAACCTAAAAGGTTATTTAAGTGTGGACTGTAAAGCCGCTTGCTATTGGATTCTTTAACTGTTGATAATTGGGGTGGTGGATGTTCTCAGTAAAGAGTTATCTGCTCAATATTTTTTGGATGTGAAAGCCCCTTGCATGCTAACTCAAGTTCAAGCCCAAAAAGAAAAAATCTATATCCTATTTTTTGTCCAAAGAAACCGGGGGTTAACATTGATGCAGCTGGGGGGCAAAAAGGCGGGATCAATAAAGGGTAAAAACATACCAAAAGACATCCCCAGCCCAAAAGTTTTTTTTTAAAAGATTTGGGAAACCCAAACAAATAGTCCGACAAGAAAAAAAAGAAAAAAGGTTGTTACACACATAGAAAAAAAAGGAAAAAAATTACAAAAAGTGTATCTTTTTAAACTTGGTAGCTTTTCTTGTCAAACTTTATTGTTTTATTTTGTTTTCTTCTTAAATCCCCTTTTAAACATACCCCCCGCGCAGTCAATGGGACAACATTGTCTTTCTTTACTGGGCACGTAAGGCTTTTAAAAAAACCAGGGACCCCCCACGCCCCCCAGGCAAGGCAGGTCATTTTAACTAAATGTATAGTGAGAGAGGCTGGGAACAGTAAGAATTCCAATTAAATTCAACTTGGGGGTTGAAAAAACCCCCCATAGACTATCATTAATAAAAGGGCCCAAAACTTTTAAAAAATATAACTTAAAATAATAACAAAGGGCCCTTTTTACAATTGATTTTTTAAAAAAAAGAGTTTTTGACCAGAATGGATTTTTTCCCATCTGTTTAAATTTATTTAAATATTGTGGCTTTTTTTTGTAGATAAAGAGAAAGATCACATTGTTTTTCCCAAAAAAGCATTTTTATGAAACTTTTTCCCCAAAAGAGTAGCAGGATTTTTATCAAGATGTGCAAGAAAGTCAAAATATTTATAAATCAACATGTGCCACCAAGTCACAAAAATTTTCCCCCTTATTGGCAGCGGACCCCCAACTCTCCCAGGCAATCTGTATTTTTCAAATTTGTCATCACTTTGTCAGGAGGGGAAAAATTCATTTTCTTTCCATTTTGGCAAAAGCGTTCAAAATTTATTTTTTTTCACCATTCGAAAACTTTTGCAATAATCTGAATCGGGCTAAAAAGCAAAACCCATTTGTATTTTTTAAAATTTTTAAAGGTCAATAAAGGACTGGACCAGATATCCAGCTCATGATCTTTGTTCATCGTGAATAATTGCTTTTGACCGGAAAACAAACTCTGAAATTTTTTTCATTTTTCTATCTCATTTGCTCCCTAATTGGACAATCTACAGAAGTCTTGAAGCTAAAATAACTAAATTTCATGTAATTTTGAACTTAAAAAAAAATGTACCAAAGTTTTGTTTGATTTCTCCCAAACCCAAATTATTTAAAGGTTTTTTTCCCAAGACTTTACAAGCATACGGCAAAGGACATCATTATATGGTAGCACATGAATTTGGTGCAGGTCTTTTTTAATTTAAAAAAATTACAAAAAAAATGATGCCAACTTTTTTGGCAGATCTTAGCGATCTAAAAAAAATTTGTGGGGTTAGGAGTATTTTTTTAAAAATTGGGAAAACCGATAAAATTCTCTTTCCCCTTTGTTAAGAGTAAGAGCAGTTTTTTGGACCAGTTTTTGGGGCCCTGTCCCCAAACTCTCCCCATCAATTTAGGATTGGCTTCGTTTCCCCCAGATCTGCATTCCTCCCCAAACTGTGTGCAGACTCTTTTGAACCAGCTTGGTCTTTGGGGTCTGGCCAAGTCAAAACTCATTTTCCCAGTAGGTGGTAACTACCGGACCTAAGCCAGATCCCAAGGTAGCAAAATAAATCTGTGGTCAGAATTCACAAACTGGGGACCCTGTACACTCTGCAGTTTGGGAAGAGACCCAGCCTGCCCTTTAGGAGGGGATCAAGCTTCCCCTTTAAAGCGCCAACTGTTTAGATACCATGTCCAATGATGCGGTTCTGGGGGTTGGGAAACCCGGATCCAGCGATTTAAAGCCCCGACCTTTTCAAAATCAAGGAACATGGAGCCACCCTTTTACCATGGTCACCCGGGCCCATGGGGACCAAGGAATCCTCATAAATTGTTGGTTTATTAAATTACCATGACCAGGGGGGGTCAATTTTAGGGCACCCATCAACCACCGACAAAGTTGGGGAATAAAATGTCTCCCTCTGAGACATCACACATCATGGTCGGGGTACACTGGGGGAAAAAGACAAGGAAAAAGGGAAAAGCCATAATTCCCCCGGGCTCATAATTTCTTTAAAGGGGGGACATTGGGCACCATCAAAAAAGCCAATTTTACAGCAACAGCTGTCACCCAGGGTTTTCAGCCACGACCAAAACCCGACCAATTTGTATCCACCCTTTTAAGGGGGGGCCCTCCCCAGTCTGCAGACCCCAGAGAATGCTGCCCCCCTGAAATCCCGGGGCGGCCCCCGGGAAACAGAGGAAAGATGATCATTTTTGCCGGAGGGCAAGGGTTCCATGCGCCCCCGTAAAAAGGGGGCCCCAAATTGGGGGCCCCCAGTGTTGCTGTGCGTTACCGGCCCCTTTTTTTTAATTAGAAAGTTTCAAAAACCCATTGGAGCATCTAACAAATTGAACCCTGCAAAAAAAAAAAAAAAAAATTTATAATCCTTTGAAGGGGTATAGGACAAAATATATAGCAAATAAAATTTCTGTAGTTTCCCCAAACTCAGAATCATCATGCCAATCAAGTTTATTAGACAGATCTTTTTTATAAAGTACTTTGTAAAATAACAACGGAAGGCTCATGGGGACAAAATAAAGTACAAAATAAAAATAGGCGCTTAAAAATCTACTGCCTCTTTTGAAACCCTTTTTCCACAAGAGGGGTGACTTACAATAAAAATCATCCCCCTTTAAAAAATTTTTACACCTCTCCCTTTTGATCCCCAATTTTTCCAAAACCTGGCCACCCCTTTCCCTTTTTTAGTCAAAAGGGGGCATCCCCCTTCTTTCAGCTCCCCCACTGAATAAGTCTCTAGTTGTGATGCAACTTTGAAAACAGTCAAAGGGTTTACTTCAAGCCATGTTGGCCCCCTCAGCTCCCCGGGATTTAGACTGGAACCCCCCTTTTGGGCCCTTTCCCCAAATTCTGCATCCTTTGTCTTTAAAAAATGGCAGGACCTTGGCAGACCTGGGAGTTGCATTCCTGTGGATGGATGGCAACCCCTTTCATATTTGTTGGGGGGCCCCCTTTTTTTACAAAAGGGGGAGGTTAACCAACAGTGACATTTTTTTTTTCTTTCATCCTGTTTTCTTTACTCGGGGTAGGGTTTTTCCGGGGCTGGGGACTTTTTCTGTTAAAAATAGGGGTATTTGTGTGGGTTTCCATCCTTTAACCCTTTTTCCCAGGGCCACATTTTCTAAAACCCAACCCCCCCAAATTTTTTTGTATCTATAACCCCTATCCCAATTTTCCCCTTTGGGAAAAAGTTAATGTGTTTTTTTATTGTGTAACAGGAAAGGGAATGTAAAACATCGAAAGACAAAACCCCGGTTCCATTTAAATTTGTACTCTAATTGGAAAGAATGAAGGGGCCCCTTCCTTTGGGCTGGGACCCCCCTCCAGGGTTGGGTTGCGGGGACTGAATAATTTTATATTTGGGTTTTTTCAGGTATGTAATATCCCTAAGCAGAAAAGAACACCGCTATAAATCTGATGATTAAATTTGGGAGCCTGGTTTTAAAAAGGTGAAAAATGAAAACTATGGAACATTTAAGAGAAGATGGTGAAATTACAAAATTATATAAGATTTAACAGAAAAGATACAATGAGTGTATTTTAAAAGAGATTTATTTAACAAATATTCATCTTCCTGATTATGATATTCATATCATTACAAATACTTGGATTGTAACAGAATAAACACAGACACATTGGTAGTGATATTTGCATCAACTATCACAACTGGCAATAGCAGAATTAAGTGCAGAGCAGACAAACAAATGTGACATCTTTTGCAGAAGATTATATATTAGTAAATTGTACAAAAAATACTACCACTAAAGTATGGCCCAAAAGTGATCCCATGTATGCAGTGTGCCAGCTAGCCCACCGTCTCTGAGATCTGTAACTGGTGAAAGTTTGAATATGAATGTAAGTGTCTGCTATCAGAAAGATAATAAAAATAAACACCAATCACTGCATATGCATAGACCACGCTAATTAGTTGCTTTGCCTTTAAAAATATAAGCAATTTCTACTACCCAGGCGGACATAACGTCTCCCTCAAGAATTGAACTATAACGGGGTTGGCATTTGCAATCGCAATTGACACTAAACTCAAAATGAGGTCATCCCCATTGATATTTTATACACAGCTTTATCGTGCATCTTTGCTTGACCTGCAGAAGCTCACAGAGGAGTAAGGCCTGAAAAGGGCACCTGGACCACAGAAAGCAGTTAAATAAAGGTTTTAGTGCAAACTTCTGTAAATAACCCATCTGAAAAAAAAACAAAACAATAATAGACTATGTTGCTATTAGACTGAATGTTAGTGATCAATATGTGTATTACCATTAATAAGTGCAAATTAATTAATTATTAACTTGACTATAATCTGATCAAAAGGGGTCAGATTAAACTGAAGTTTTAACAGTTTCCTTTTGTGTTCTTAAATGAAGTGCCTTCTCTCACAATGTGCTAGTGAAGATTTTGAAAAGAAATGATAGTGAGGGTAAGCAGTGGCTGGCAGCAGTGTACCCTGCATGCATCAATCCGTCCAGAAGGACAATAGGTATGGATGCTTCTGGAGGAGAGTGAGTGCATCCTGGGAAGAAGCACACCATGTTTCCCCGGATGTTAGAAACATGCAAGCCTGCAAGCAATAGAGACATCTGACCTCAGCTAGCAATGAGAACATGTAGAGTAGCAGCAGAATGGACACCCCCCCACTTCTTGTTGTCTGAGTCCATGTGCATCTCCTTTTCAGCAGAATGTTAAGACTGGAAGTGCCACTAAATGTGGGAGAAATACATGGGGC